>NC_133395.1:37250909-37550909 GCF_047511655.1 Castor canadensis | reverse complement strand
TATAGAACACCTTCAATGAAAGAAAGGGGTTTGAAATGGTTAACTGCCTGTCTCACTGTGACACTCTGGTAATCAAGAGAATGAGTCACTGACATAACATTTGGTAAGTAGGTAATTGGAATGGAATTGGTACACTAAAAATAAGCTCCTCTATGATTTTTCACCAAGAAACCAAGGTCCAGCAAAAAGCAGAAAAGTCTTTTGCAAAACTGATGTTCATAGAATGAAAGAGGAAAAAGACAAAGAAGTGATGAGGCTGGTAGATCCTTCTTTGGTATAACACACAAGAATTGATCTGAAATTAACTTAAAACCTAAACTTAAAAGTCAAAATGGTAAAGTATTTAAAGAAAATATAAAACATATTTACTTGAGTACATAAGGATTATTAGGAAATAACACAACAGCCATTACAAGAAGTTTTAAATTAGGTAAATGAATAGCTTCTATCCACAATGGTTAAAAGTTTGTAAAAAACCAAGTATCAACAAATTGTGGTAAATAAATGCAATTGACTGTAACTCAGTAAAAAAAATAAAGCATAGTTACATGCAATCACATGGATGAAGCATGAAGACTTCACACAAAATGAAAGAGCAGATTTAGTATGGGTATTACATTTGCATTACATGTCCAGAATGGTAAATATTCAGTGACAAAAAGCCAATTAGTGGTTTTCAAGGAATGGGGAAGGGAGGATATACGAGAGTTTAATCTGAGTAGGGTTTCATGTTGAGTAATGGAAATATACTAGAACTAGATAAAGATGGAAGCTGCACAACACCGTGAATGTTTGAGTGACACTGAATTTCACAGGAAAAACAGAAAATTTTTATCATGTAAACTTTACCTCAATTTTTAAAACTGCAAAATTAAAATTAAAAGCACTGCACATTAAAACATCATTCAAAAAATCAAGACACAACTCATTATCAGAAAGAATAGTCTACTGCCATACTGACCTGAATGCACCCAAACTCGTTGGATCTCGGAAGCTAAGCAAGATTGGACTTGGTTAGTACTGGATGGGAGAAAGAATAAACATTTGGAACATATTATATCTGAGAAAAGATTTCTGTGTTCTGTTTATAAAAAGCTTCTATATTCAATAATAAAAAAGAAAACTTAGTTTTTAAAATCATGCCAAAATACTTGTATAGATACTTCACAAAATAAAGTGTACAATGTAGTTTCATTAGTGTACAATGTAATATAATTGCATTAAAAATGGTCAAATGATTGCTCATCATTTAATTGCAAATTAAAACCACAATACTGCAAGTCACCACAATCACCAGAATGACTAAAATTCAAAGATTGGCAACACCAAATGCTGGCAAGGATATGGAGTAATGCAAATTTTCATTGTTAGTAGAGTAAGAGGTACTAATGCTGTGCCAAATGTCTGGCAGGTCTTCTTTAAAATAGTAAATACATACACAACTTATGGTACAAAAACTCCACCTTGGATTTCTAAGAAAACTTAATGAAGCATGCATTTAAAAAGACATGAACAAGAATGTTTGTAACAAATTTATTCATAATGTTCCAAAACTGAAAAGAGCCCTGAGGTCCTTCATAAAGAAGATAACCAAAAATTTGTTTATTCATACAACAGAATACTATTTAGCCATAAAAATAACTAAACATCGAATACACATATGGATGAATCTGCAAATAATCATGCCAAGTGAAAGAAAGAAAAAATAAATCCTTGCCTAAAACATTATATGCCAAAGAATTCTGTTATTTTGATTTCTAGCTAAGCCACAGCTAATCCAGGGTGAAGGATAATATTAGCGGATACTTCTGTTGACACGAGGTGAACATTGCTGGACAAAGGCACAAGGGAACTATTTGGAGTGATGAGAGGAATTTCTATCTAGAGAAGGTTTGAATTACACAGGCTTATGCATATGTCAACCTTTTCATTGATGAGGACCTAATGGCATTAAAAATACTAAAACTCTTTTATTTTTTTAGATTATGTGTAAGAGCCGGGCCTGATGGCACACACCTGAAGTCCTAGCTTCTCAGGAAGCTGACAGGAGGATTGAGGAACCCAGGAGATTAAGACAAGTCTGGGAGCCAGGCACAGTGATACATACCTGCAATCCCAGCACTGGGGAAGCTGAGGCAGGAGGCTCCCAAGTCTGAGACCAGCTTGGGCCACATAGGAGACTGAATTTCTTAAAAAGGGGACCTGCAATTGGATACAAAACTCAAGAGAAGACCACTTGCCTAGCATAAGAACAGCCCTGGGATCAGTCTCCAGTACTGAGAGGAAAAAAAGAAAAAAACACAAAATTTGTTTTTAAAATATTAAAAAATAAATTACGTTTAACAAATGACCCTATTCATTTTAAGTAGCTTTACATACTTAAAGTATTATAAGACAAATATCAGTGTTATCTCTCTGACTGGTTCTCTGTCTCAAGATCGTTTCTTATTACTAAAACTCTTTTTTTCTTTAAAAAAACCAAGCAATTAACATCAACACATTAGCTAGAGAGGATTCATTGAGACAAAAACAGAGATTGTGGTTATGGCTATCAAAATGTAGATAATTTTATCCTCCTGATATTTACCTAGATTAGTATTTACTTAAGTGGATAAAATTTTAATCAGTAAATCTTATTTTAAAGAGGAAAAACCTTGGTAAAATCTATTACATACTTTTGTTATAGCTACAAGTATGTATTAACTTACTAATTACTGATCGAATGCATACAATGTCTATATTTTTTAAAACATAATAGACTATTAACAATAATTATAGATAGATGTAGCCCATAATCTATTGCCATGTAAGCTATTAAAATAAAACTGAAAGATATAAAAAAAATCAGTCTATCGAGTGGATTAGTTTATGAGACTTCTGTAAATGAGATGATAGTTACATCGGTGCTCTGAGAACAGTTGTTTTCTCATGTTATGAGAAGTTATCTCCTTGTTCAAAAGCAGCTTGTAATTTTAAATGCAAGTCCTTTTCGTGTTTGTGTCTTGAACCTCCTTTTCACACAGCTGAGTTTGTCTGGTTTTATACATATATGCAGGTAAAATTCATTAACTGGAGGTTGAAGAAATGAAATGTAAATTGCAGTGCTTGGGATTTTATACTCCAGTATCACAGCCAACATTTTAATGTTGTTGAGCTGGGACTGCTCAGTGTCCCTCTCTCTCAGGAGGAGGAGCTGCAAATGAATGACTCTCATATCTGCTAGTTTGGCAACTTGATTCTATTCTTGAAATGATGGCTGTTTGACATTCCATGATGAATGGTATGTGGTCAGCTATTTCAGATTTTTCCGTTACTAGAATTACATTTCTAATGTAAGGATGGGTTATTATTAGCTAAAGCTTTTATTTCCTGGGATTAGGTAAAATGAAAAGGGTTATTTCTGTTGATACACACCATTTCACATTGCAATGCAACTATTCAACTGTAAAACGTCCTTAGATTTCTATTTGAATGGTCAAGGAATGGCTGATTATGTACTATTGGCCTTTAAAGGGCCAGTGTTACTAGTGGTCAGAACAAAATTACCCATTTAATAATTCCATAATCTTAACAGCTATTTAAATTGTTCTCAGAATTTTTATGCAATTGTATGGAAAGATTTCAAGACATTTAAAAAGTACATGAAATGGAAACATTATATTATCTGTGAATAATGCCAGATGAAATTTTATATTCATATCTGGAAAAAAATAATTTCTTACACCATTAGCTAAATATATTTTTCACTAATCATTTAGTAATCACCAACTTTTAGGGATATTTATAAACATTTGTCATTATTGAGGCATACACCCATATAAGAGCATGTTGAGACAGGATACAAGTGATTCAGGAAGAATTTGGGATTTGATTCATGGGAATAAAATGGAGCACCATAGTTTATGGTAAGGATGGTTTATGCGAACCCTCCTTTGGATTAAACAGGGATTTAGTTCTACTGCTGCCATGTTTAGCACAGATAATTGAACACGTATCATGACCATGTTAATAAAGGTCCTCATGTGCCTGTTATTGTGAGTAGCATTTTATAAGAAATAAAATGAACATTTCTGGAAAAAAAATGTAACTTTTCTGAATCATATTTACATAGCTATACAGAAATCACTAGTGAATGTAGTGCTTCTAAAGGAAACAGATAAATTATTTATTTTATTGACATAATATTTAAACTCATATAAAATCATAACCTTGAAAAAATAAACAGATAAAAGAAGCAAATATGAGAATTGGGGGTGTGGGTAAGTAAGTGCTACAGTGCTTGTGTTGCATGGTTAAGGCCCTGGTTCTATCCCCTACAATGGAAAAAGGAAAACATATGTGAAGTTTGAAGAATATAGTGCAGTCATGTCATAGCCAATTTGAATATATGCTATATTCCTATATTTGGAATTGGAAAACTGCCTTTTTAAATATTTGAAAAATACATTAATGTAGATAGCAAATATAATATCCAGAAAATGTTGAATCATCCTAAAATTTCTGACAATGTCAATAAAGAAATTACTCAGCAGTACCTGATCTGCAATTAAAATCAACATGAAGCAATGCTCATGTATCAATACTAAAATTTAACATAGTGATGAATTGCTAAAACGCCCCAACTAAACAGAAGCAAAAATGAGTAGCCTGAGCTATTCGTGTAACTAACACCTATGATTATTTCCTTTTATCTATTCTAATGTCAGTATGGCTTCTGAAAAAAGAGACTCACGTTGAAACAATATAAAGACGTTAGGCCAGGTGCTGTCCCTCACTCCGGCAATCCTAGCTTTCTCAAGAGGTGGAGACCCAGAGGATCACAGTTCAAAGCCAGCCTGAGAAAAGAGTTGAGAAGAACCCCCATCTCAACCAATAAGCCATTCTGAGGTTGCCCTGGGCAAAGGTGCAAAATCCCATATGAAAAAAGTGAGACAAAAAAGGGCTGAGGTCATGGTTCAAGTGATACAGTGCCTGCCTAGCAAGTGGGAGGCCCAGAGTTCAAACTACAGTACCACCACCACCAAAAAAAACAGAGAGAGAGAGAAGAGAGAGACGTCTTCTTCACAGGGACAGAAACAATTACTTTCTAATGTACTACAGTTTTTTCATGGCGCTATTCTGCAAAGTTTGCCCTTTCAGCTCATGCAATTAAAGGATAAGGAGTGCCAGCACACCAGTCACCTTAGTCCTTCTAAGTTGATAACTCCTTTAATTTGCTTTCCAGTTTCTCCAGGTAAGAATTGTAACCTCACTAGTCTGTGGAAGGTTCCAATCTCAGCTGCCCCAGCAGTCCAGTAGGTGTTTCAGATTCGTTTCTCCAAAGTCCTTCTCTTTTCCATTCCTTACCTTCCATTTCTGTTTTCTTTTTATTAAAATTTGCTGGCTCAGGATTTTAAATACAGAAATAAGCATTTTCCTAGGGTGAATGCTATGTTTCACAGCATTTTATTTTTTTTTTCATTTTTTAATTGATGCATAGTTGTGGATGTTTAGGAAGTACAGTGTAGCCTTTCAGTACATGTATGTAATGAGTCATGATCAGATCAAGGTAATTGTCCTCTGACCTCAAACACTGATCATTTCTTTGTGGTGGAACATTCAAAACTTGTACCTCTACTAGGAATTTCAAAATATACAATAGCTACCCTACTGTGCTATAGAACGTTAGAAGTTATTATTCCTCTGATTTGTACCCCGGAACTGGTTAACCATCCTCTCTCCATTCCTTTCTCCCTCAACAGTCTTTCCACCCTCTGAAAACCACTCCTCTCTACTTTTACTCAAAATTTTAGCTTCCAAATAGAGGTAAAAACATGCTATTTGTCCTTCTTGATATGCTAGTTGGAGGAAGAAGAGGATGCATCTTCAATGTTGACTACAATTCTAATCTACTCTTTAATAGAAACTGACCCAAAATCTATATAATGCAAGGTAAATGAGAAAGTGGAATTTCTTCTTTCCTTACATAGTATTAACTAATTCATAGATTTAGTCAGTCAACCAGTCAACAAACACATATGGGTATCTATATGAACACTATTTGATGGTGCTAGGGGCTGATGGAGCCTCCTACCTTCTCAAAATAATATTAATACCATCTGTACTTCTCTCACCATGGAAACAAACTGAGATAATTGTTTTCAGTATGCTCCCCCAGAGCAAAGGTCAAGGCATTTCAGTAATGCAGGAAAATATGAAGGTGTTGAGAGGTGCATATAGAATAATTCTGCTTTTATGTCTTTCTTTCTTTTCTCCTGTTTTAGGTGAGAAGAGGTAAAGGTACAATAATGAACATAGACTCTGTGCCTAATTGTCCTTCTTCCTACCTGAGTGCACCTCCTCAAAACAGTACATTACCCAACACTAAGAAGAAACTATAGAAGAGATTTGATTCCTCTATAATTTTTATCCACAAGTTCATGGAATCAAAAATGAACAACCTAATGAACTTAAATTAACTATTATAAATTAAAATGTAACTCACTATTCAGGCTACATTTGATTTTTTTTATTACATATTGTTGTTTTAAGGCTTATACTCCCCTGCTTAGAGGTGCTTTAGGAATAGAAAGGGCAATTTAAATGCAAACTGTCTTTTTTTTTTCCAAAGAGGGTGTAAACCTCTAAATGCATCATTGCACACATGGATGAACCTTTCATAAAAATGGAAAGTGAGTAATGAGATGCATCTATTTCTCCAGTATGGTTACTTATGAAGTTCTGTGACAGGCATATTCCCCTATGATTAAGTAATACCCAACAGTTCTTAGCCAAATTTTTTAAATTACACTTGGGTTTTGTTCGATAATATTTCATCCAAGATTCCATAAACTCAAATATTCCTCTCATCTCTTCTATAATGAAGTGAAATATTTCTCTTGTCACTTCTTACTTTTTACCCCAATAAGTAATTACTTTGGAAAGTGGCAATGTTTAAAAACACTTGCCTTATTTTTAAGAGATGTATATAACATTGGATTTTTAAAATCCCCACCCCAAACCAATTTATTATTTGAGATAAGTATATTCTTAAAAATGCATAATACTATACATCTAGGTATTTATTTATCTTTATCTATATAAACAAAATGTATGGGGATCTTTTTGACTCGAGGTATAGGCTGAGCACACTTACAGCAGTGTCCACTAGGGAGAGCTCCCTTACAGCACACTACAGCTAGGTGTATTGCCAAATTTGACCATTCCCCATCACCAGTAATAGTAATGGAAAAACAACAGCAACGAAACCACTCTTCTAAAGAGGGCAAATGTAGTAGTAACATCTCCCCAGAACTAAATACAGTTGTCTGATTACATTTTGATTCACAAGTATATAAACTACACAAATCATCAAATTTAGGTGTGGTTACCATTTCAGTCAGGAATGAACCATGTTCCAAACTACTTTTGATCTCCAATTTATGAATCTTCTTTTGCTAAGTAAAAGTAACATAATGATAATATTCTTGATTATAAGAAAAAACAAACCATTATGTTTATTACTTTAGACATTACAAAAAGTTGAGTTATGAAATAAAATAGATCTGTACATCAAAGAATTTATAAAGGTAAACCATCACTTTCAAACATAAAATAAGTTAATGAGAAAACAACTGTATGGTCAAAATAGCTTTAATTATGGTATAAAGTCAATAAACTGTCACAATTTTCAAGAGAGGAGAGCATATATTTTAAAGATTATAATATTGTCATCTTTATAATCAAAGTTGGCACTTCGAATCACTGTTCCAATGTTAAAGAAAAGAGAAAGTTTGTATAGGATTTTGTTGGTCTTTGCAGATCATTCAAATAAAATAAGTAAATATTCAGATTGCCTCGCACAATAAATTTCCCATTCAATATACATATTTAGACATAACTTTTTAATACTAATTACTTAAAAACTTCTCCCTGCTTTGATAGTAAATCTTCTAGATCACAAAATTTTAAGAAAAGCCACAACTACTTTTGATTTTAAACTACTTCTATTAAATACACTTATACTATTGGCATCAGTTACATGTGCCTGTTGATTTACGTACAACATGTACTGAGCTCTTCTTGCCTTTCCTTTTCTCCGATTTTATTTATTTTCCTTCCACATCATTTAGCTTTGGTTCTAGCCTGACAATTTTTCTATTTTGCAAGTGAGTTTAAAGGGAAATGTTATTAAATCAGGGAATTCCATAAATATTGGTTAAAAGTTATAAATAGGTTGTCTTTGGTATTTGTCAACATAGAGTTCTTTCAATTAAAATATTTCCTGGCTACCACAGCGTGGAAGCTGCGGAAATTGGCTCCACGTCCAGCTGGCTGATTCAGTAAGAAATCAGCTGGCCTCAATTTAGATTTCTTTTCTTTTAAAGCAGTGCCAAATTGAGGATTAGTACATTGTGGAGAGGGAGGCGGACAGCTCCACCCCTGATCGGCCATTCTTCATTCTCTAGAATGAGCTTGCCTTCCCAGCCCCAGCTGTGCACTGAATTAATCTACACAGGGAGCTTCTCTATCTACACCGTTTTCAACATGCTCATCCAGGCCCTGAGCCACCTCTGCCAAAAGTAAAATGTGGTTCTGGTGCCTCTGGACCTGGATCTGGAGATTTAAATATAAACACTCATGCACACTCCAGACACCCACATTCAGAGTAGGAGACAGAGACAGAGAGAGAGAGCAAGCTCTCACTTTAACTGCAAATTATGAAGAGTCAAACACTTAACAATGAGTTTTAGGAAAAGTGAATAAGAGGATAACAGACAAAATTACTTATTCCGAAACAAGTCTATTTCAGACAAAATGGGTGTGATTTCACTTCTTCAAAAGTTAGCCTTCCACACTAAGTACATGAAAATACTTTAGCTACCAACCAGCCTGAGAAGGGACACACACCTTTCCAGTGCCTCCTGAAAATATTTGTGTCATACTCCACTGGTGTCTTCTTTTTACAGTATCCTCCACTGAAGTCACTCAAGCCAAAGTTTAGCACACTATTGTCTTCATATTTTGTCTGGCATTTTCTCAGAGCCCATGAGAGGAATAAGTGACTTTATGAACAAATCTTGCTTTTAGACCCATAAGGATGGTCACATATATGCAACCTTACTGTATGCTATTGTTCTGATAAACTGTATGACCTTTTGTAAAAAGAAAAAAATGCTCAGTCCTTATTTTGCAAGTCTTATTGATGAACATGTCTAAGACAATTGTCTGGGGTTATGACCTCGCTCAAATATTGAGCCAGCTAACTGTATAGGCTGAAGTTTAGCCTTGGTTTATACAATCATTTATCTGCAGACTAGGAAACAAATTTGCTTGTGTGTGTATTCATAAATACCTGCAAAAGACATTATATTCTCTATGAATTTAAATATTTCTGAAAGTAAAGAAAGAATAGAAAAACAATTTTAGCAGAGAGTGTCTTAACTTAAGCTCATTTTCCTAATAGCCTGGGATTTACTTTGTAATTGGGAAGATGAATACTAAATATACATCTAAAAGAACTTTTGATCCATCATCCATGAATCATGATAGCAATCATGCTGGTGAAATTTATACTCTGACCAAAAACTGTGTAACATCAAAGTTATTAATAAGGACAAATGTTAATGAATGTATTTCAGGCTCTGGTCACCTGTACCTTTAGCTATGAATGCATTTCATACATTTAATTAATTTAATTTCCTAACAACCCCTGTTCTCTAACATCTCCCAGGTCTAAGGATAATACTTATCGTTTTCACCAGCACAGTTAAGTCACTGAAAATTGTTTTTACTTTCCAAGTTTCTTCACAATTTTCAAAAGTTTTTAATATTAAACCAGCACACTATCAAATCCTCATCTACGGAAAACATATTCTGAAGCAGTTAAACAGAAGACTGTTCCTTAAAACTTCAGGTTCTATATTGACATAAAATAAGAATTACATTAAAAAAATAAAAAGTACAATGCTGGTGATATTGTTGGTTTAAGTTATATTGTTGGTTTCTGCTTGTCAATGCTAGATCAAATAGAAACTTAGAATAAAAGAATTGGCTTGTAAATGTAAGCATTAACCTAGTACAAAAACACATATTTGCCTCTCCTATCTTCAGGGTAGAATTTTAACATCTATATTACATTTATGTGTTTGTGGAGAAACTAAAACAATAGCAAGAAGAAAAACAGGAAAATAAATGTACCTCTGGATCAAAAAGCAATTTAAACTGCAATTGCTTCTGTAGAGACGAAATAGTTTCTGGTGCCAGATTAACAGTAGGAAAAAGTCATTTGGATCCTTTGCCACTGTTGTGGTGTAAGAATGCTGTTGGATCCCATAGGAAAACAAAGGGAAGTGCTTTTCGTTTTTGGCCACCGTACTTGCAGATTTACAAGGAATTAGGTGGAAAACAGTGACATCAAAGGTCATAAAAATGTGACCTTCATCTTGATAGAATAAAACAAATAAAAGTTTTCCACAGCACCTGGTTTTTAAACATTAAGGAAGTTGTAAGAACAACCTACTCCTTTACAATAGGCCTACGGAGCATTGTTTCTAAGTATTCCTGATATTCGGACTTGTGAGACACTGAAATTTAGTATTCTAGCTCAAGAAAAGAGAAAACGTTCAGAAGCTATACTGACTATGTAATTTTTTTTAAATCACTTCAGGCAAAAGCACTGAGAATACTTTCAGCAAACTATCCTTCTTGCATTGACTGCAGTTCAGTCTTTCTGGAAGTTCAATACTCCCCATCAGAGAGTGGTGTTCAATAAACTAGTTGGTATCTCTCTGCCTGGAACTGAAACGTCTTCATGGGATTAAAAGATTGGAGACACTGAGGCTGGTTGAATCTTCAGCTTTTCTCAGTGCCTGCTACTGTGAACTTGGGAACCCTACAGACTACTCTGCTTTCAACACTTTCCAAACTTTCTTCCTTCACTTTCCCTTCATGCATGGTTACAGTGTTACTATAAATTTTTGTTTGTGTAGGTTATCCAGAATTAAGTTCTCCTAAAAAACCAAAAAAAAAAAAAAAAAAAAGTGAAATGAAATAGTCATGTTTGTATGCATTGACAAAATTATAGTGAAAATTTCATTAAATTGGAGATAGAATAATGGATTAACCGATCTAAAAACTGAGTGCATTTATCTATTTAAATGTAGAGCTCCATCAGCAAAATCTAAAAACTGAGAGCATTTATCTATTTAAATGTAGAGCTCCATCAGCAAATAAATCATCATCATGACCACGATATAATAACAACGTTAGAGACTCCTTTTTTCTTGTGATTCCACTTTTGGTTGACACCAACCTGCTAGCTATGTTCTCCTGAATTCCCAGAGTCAGAACAGGTTTTGTGAGAGAAATCAGTATGACAGCTCTTACAAAAAATGGTTTTAATTAGGAAGAGATCCCATTGTAATTCTTTCTTTATATTTGAAGCATAAAAATATGCAAAATTTTGTTGGATCTTTCATACTTAGGAAAAATGGAGTCATTAAAGATGCAAGTCAAGATTTAGGTGCCATATTTACATATAATTTTTAAATAAATTCCTTGTAAATTTAGGCTTTAATTGTTCAGAGGAGTTTATTGAGTCTATTGTTACTTACAAAGTACATATTTACTTTTCCTTCCCTACTGACATGCTTTTAAGTAGAAAGTGAAGAGCAACATGCCTGTCTGAAAAATTTTACCTGATACCCATGATTATAATAAATAGGAGTGATCGTGTGTCTAACTTTTTGCTTATTTGATATTGAAAGAAGTTTCAACTGGGATTTCCAAAGTAACTCCCTATGAAGGATTTCTCTAACTTGACATGTAGCTTAATCAGTATATGTGTTGTTTATTTTTACTTTTCTTTTTTATGCCTGGAACATGGATGCAATTGCTTGGGCTCTAATAGCCATTTTACAATGACAGGTTGAGTAGGAAGGTAAGACTTAAAGCGTAGCAAAAAGAAAGACTAAAGGAACTTAAAATATTCACAAAACTCACCAGCGAGAGCTTCTTTATCAATTCTGGATTGTTTAGTTTACCTCTGGGTTTATTTTACCAGAGGGAAAATAGAGCCCATGTTGTTAAAGCCACTATTTTTCACATCAATTTTTTCAAATCTTTTCAGATTTACAGCTGAATTTAACTTCTACAAAATAGAGCCACTCGTGTTTGTCCATTTTTAATACCTTAAAATTTAACTTCTACTTAAAAATTTTTGCTAGTACAAGTGTTAAATTTTTCTTATTTTTAGATTTTTCTTAATAGTAATAGCTAATGAGTTCTAGTTAAGAACTATATTTCATATTACACAATACAAGTTCACATCCTAATTTCCTTAACATTTTATGACATCATACAAATTTCTAAATTTTACTAATCTCAGTTGCTTCTCAGTAAATTAGTAAAAAACATTTATAATACTTTCAGCAACACGTTGCTCTTAGAATAAAAAGTTCTTTGCACCACGTGACACATTCATTGCTAGTATACAATAGATAATCATTATAGTAAGACATGACATCTACAAGCAAATAGCAGCAGCATGCCACATTGTAGGAAATGAGCCCTCAGGTTTTCTGAAAGTGCTGTTAGCTTGTATTTCTCTAAACCTACTCCATATTCTATTCAGTCTCAAAAAATATTTAGATGTTAGACTTGAGAATGGGCATTATCAGTAACTAGGGAAAACTATATGGGAACCAAATTCATGAATGCTGAACTCTAATCAAGAAAGAGAAAATACAATTATAGACCATCAAAATCATGAAAATCAAGAATGGATCTCTGGTAGACTCCAATCTACCTCACCCATCTTTTACCATATTTTGCCTACAAAAATGAGAACTAATACTGGTTACAAATTGAGTGATGAAAAATTAACATTTAGCTCTAAAAATGTATGTATTTCATGTGTTATATACATAACTATTCATTCTCCTCAGTAATATTCTGTTTCATCTCTTTTCTTAAATGAACTGTTAACAGATCCAGACATTTACATCTCAGTAGCAAATATAACCTTTCTAGTCTTTTTTTTCAGTGCTACTCAGATCTTTCTGTCCCTGCTTTGGCAGGATCAATGATAGCTCTGTATTTGGTTATTTTGAGGGTTCTCACAGCCAAAACTAGCATCACTAAACATGTATTTGTGATATCTTAAACACCTAAGACTTTCCATTTGATTTAGGTAGCCACCTATGTAGATGATAAGTTCAGCACCATTTTCTATGCATCTACCATTTCTATAAAATTAAGAATTAATTGATATTATTAAGGAGCAAAGCTAGTTGTTTCAATAAGGAATTTGATTTGTTTTGTTTTATTGTATCAACAATGATTTAGAGCTATTTTTTCATGTACATCTCTTAGTCTCTTGACTTGAGTAGGTAATAAAAACTAATTTCCACAGTTCAATTGTCTAGTCTCAAGTATATTTTTTTCCTCCATGACTCAGTAAAATAAGTGTATTACTAAGGAGTCTAATAGTAGAAGTGGACACCTGTCCATTTCCCTTTTAAACAGATACCTATAGAAGAAATAAGAAATTATCACCTTCATGGGAGCAAACTGCAATTAATTCATATGTGAACCTTGCTAGGATGGAAGCATTCCAACAAGATCTAAAGTAAACAAAATTTAGATTGGGAAGGAACAGAAGTGAAGATTTTACTTTGTGGGAGGCAAGGGAAAAGAGGATTGAGTGCATAATATTAAAGCAAGATTTGTTTATTTAAATAGCTTATTATATTTGCATTTTGATGACTCTTATTTCCACACTCTGCTTTCCTAACACTTTCCTTCAAATAAGAAAGTGTGTTTTTCTGCACCTCTACACTAATGATTCCTCACTCAGCAAGGCTTGCACTTATTAAAGCTTTTTATTGCCACTTTGCTTAAAGAGGTGTTTGAACTCTAGCAGGTAGGCAAATCCAGAGGGGAAATTCATTTGAAAGTATTCATAATGGAATATAGAGATGAAAAACAAAATTATTGCTGTAGACTAGATTTTTTTCCTGGTCTCTGCAGATACATCAGATTTCTGCACTTTGACTCAAGAATATGAAAAAGCTCTTCTCTTGGGTCCAAATATCTAACAGCATAAGAGATTCTTCCTATTCGTCATGTGTGAATATAAAAATTAAATTGGTGTTAGGATGTGAGTCATTGAAAATATAATAGCATGGAACCATTATTCTTTCTTCTTAGGAAAAAATATTTTATAGAGAATGCATGGCACAAGTACAAATCAATTTTATAATCTTCCAAATAACAATTTAAACAATCTTCAATGTGGTATTTTCAATAATTGTTTTCTATTAAAAAGATTGTGGTTTTTTAATTTTTCCATTTTTTCCTTAACGAAACTTAGTGAAATAATAGAGATAACAATGGTCATATGATATTTTGCTGAATGTCTTCCTTATTAGATATATCTACCTATGCCAGTCTATGTTACTTGCATAGATGGGCAAATATACTTAGTCTTTATAGGAAAAATGACAACTTTTACTTTTTTTTTAAGTGAGCTATGAGCTTTCCAAATCTTTAGATATCTAAGCAGCAGAAGTCTTAAGCCTCAGATGCCCCACTAAATGGAGTAAGAAAATGTACAACGGAATTTTATTCAGTCACAAAGAAGAATGAAATTTTGTCATTTGCAGGTAGATGGATAGAACTGGAGAACATCATCATCTGAAGTGAAGTCAGCTAGGTTCAGAAGGCCAAAAGCTGCATGTTTTCCTTATATGTGTAATATAGACCTAAAAAATGTAGACCTAAAACAAATATGGCAATATTATGAAATACAGGTCACACTAAGGGGAGGTCACATATGAGAGGGGTAGGGTAGAAAAAAAGGAAGTTCAGAAGGCAAATACAGTTCATGTATTCTATATAAGAATGAATATAGAATTTTTAAAACTGTTGAAACCATCATAAGAAGCAGACTAAGGTAAAAAGAAGAAAAATAGAGGAGATGAAACAATTTGGGTTATAATATATTATATATATGTATATATATATATATATACATATATACATAGACATATCACAAGGAAACTCCCTGTGCAGCTATCTTAAACAAACAAAAATGTCATCTTTTTTTTCATTTACAAAATCAGAGAACAGGAGGGTAGAACAGGTCCTGCCTGGGGATTGGTACAGTAGGAGGGGAAGACGAGGTGGAGAAAGGGAATGGAACGGTGAATATGGTGCAAATACTGTGCATATATGTATTTAAATAGAAAAATGTACCTGTTGAAACCATTCCAGGAATGGGAGGGGAGGGGAATAATAAGGGAGAATGGTGGAGGGACTGAATTCAAGTATGGTATATTTTATATATATTATAAGAAGTGTTGTAAATGCCACAATGTACATCCATCTAGCACAACAATAAAAAACATTAATTAAAAACAAATTTCAAGAAAAAAAAGAGTTTTGAGCTTCAAAATTCCTTCTATGTACATTGCTTTAGTTTTCAACATTCACCCAGCATTTATGGTATTCCTATTTAAAATAATAAAAGGCATCGGTATTAAAAAATGAATTAAGCACTGGATGTGTGATTCAAGCAGTAGAGTACCTGGTTTGCAAGCATGAAACTCTGAATTCAAACCCCAGTCCCACACACACACACACACACACAAAAAATGAGTTAAGCATGCTTAACCCCCAAAGGGCTATAAAAAATATAATCTTGAGTGTAAAATGGTAGCATTACCTTTGTAGAAAGAAGAAAGTACAAACAGGGTGTTGCCACTCTGAAAGATAATGCAAAAAACATCTTTACCAGCAATATTTTCAATATTTTCAGATTGATCAGCGGATGAAGAAACAGAATTTGCTGTAAAAATTTTCAGAAAAGGTTGAGTGTGTGTTGTGCTCAGGAAATCATAAGCACCCTTTTCAACAATAAGGCAAGATACGGGGTGACAAAGAGGTCAAAGATGAAAATGAGAGAAATTTGTGAATAAGTTTCAAGTTTTACCGTAGCACTATTCTAAAGTCAGTAAATTTTTATTAGCTTATTTTTTTATTTTTTTAATATCAACCCAGGTGGAATTACAAAATCATTTGATTATTTTAAGAGAGTTGTTTTATTTCTCCTTATTTGATATAAGCAGACAAAGGAACACTATCCATGCAAACAGACTTTCATCTCCTTCTTACACTGTATCATATAAGTCAGTTTTCCATTGGTATGGGAAGAAGTTAAATCAGGAAATTCTAATGGCTAATAGTTTGGAGAAGTAGTTGCAGTCATATATCCATACAGGATTTTAAATATCAATGGTATATAAAGGGCTATTCAAATGTACAACACACACATGGAATCGACTAGCAAAGACATGTTCACATAATCTAACTTTTTGGAGAGGCAGCACCAAGTAGGTAGTTTAAGTACTTTGGATTTTTTAGTTCAAAAAGCTGTGGTTTTGGTCCTATCAGATCACTTGAGGAATAAGATTTTCTGCCTCACAAAGTAAAACTCTGCCTCTACACTGCTTGCCTTATACTTCAAAAACTGTAGGTAATTTATATAAACCAAAATAAAAATTAAAAAGGCTAATATATCCTTTTCTTCTTCAAATAGATGTACTTTACTCTGTCTCTATCCACCTCTATCTTGCCCTGTATTCTTAAATCTGACTGATTTTTTTCAGGCACCCAATGGTGGACCTTCAAACTATTCCTTGATTTCTAGGTTTCAGTTGCTAGTATGGGTGTCTTGGAACTTTATTCTAGGCATTATTTTGTGTATCTGGGAGCTCCTGGGTGATACTGACTAGAATTTTGTGTGAACTATGGCTTTATATTGCCTTCTCTAAGAATCCTCAATTATTCCATCCCCCTGTTGTCCTACAATGTGCATTTCAAATGCTAACACCAACAGGAATCTTATCTAGACTCTCCATTGTCTAAATTTCATTTAGCTACTTGCACTTTTGAAAAAAAAAATCATAAGTAGGGTTGAATGCTTGTACACTTGGAAGTTTCATCATAATAGAGATAATATTTATTTAAACTGTATTCCCAACATTCCAGTGCAATGTTAAGCACTTAATAAAATGCCCATAATGTTTACAGGAAGATAGACATCAATTTTACTCTACTATAAGTTTAGTTTTTACAGGGTCGTTATTCTATTTTTTTCCACATGCCCTCTACTCAATGCATTCTCAACAAATAGATTCTAACCAACATAGAAAATATAAGACATAATTTAAATGAATGGTAAAATATGATTTATAATGTTTTCAGGAAGAAATATAATGTTTTGTATGCGTTCAACACCATGGTCTTTGCCTAAGTTTTTGTAAAGCAAAGAAAACCAGGCTGACACCTAAGATTTGTATAAAGACTAACACTATCTCAATTTTAAAATGGTTTCTCATTATTTCTAAAAATTGAAAAATAACATACAATGAATTTTTCTTTCTTGAAAGAGGGATAAAAAATCCTGAAAAGTCAGTGAATGTTATTTTCTCTATTGTAGTAAGAGAATTTAGATCACTTGACTTCTTACATGAAAATGGTTCTGGGAACAGAGTTGCTATTTTTGCAGAGTAATGCTCTGCAAAATGCATGAAGTACTGTTCCTTCCACACTATTACACTAGACATGCCTGTTACTCTCCAGAGGCTTGTCACTCTTATGACTATTTACAAATACTCTGAGGTCAAAGAAAAAGACTGCATTTTGATGATCTTTTTTCTTTGCTTCTTATGGTTACCTGCTTACTCTTGAATATATTCTCTTCAGTAATGCCATTGTCAAAAGAGGCATTTTCGTGATGACAATAAGAATAAACTCTCTCATAGAATAGCTGCTGGATTCAATAGATTTATAAAGAAAATGATTATTAATTTGGTATTAATTTTGACCTATTGGTGTTTTTTTGCTCCTGCCCTTGCCTGTAGGCCTTAAATTCAGGCTTCAGTTTCATTTGCATTAACTCTGCTCAAATATAATGATTACCATTTAACTCAGTGGTTACATAATCCTAGTGAAATTTTAATGTGGACATCTCACATTAAGTTTCTTCCCTTTAACAACAACAAAAAAGGAAAAGGTGGCCCCTAAATAAATGAAACTCAATTTCACGGCACATTATCTCTTTCAATTCTTTCCTCACAGCTTTCATTTTCATTAAAATCACAGACAACCATAAATTAATAATTACTTCAGGTTGACTAAATGCAGGCCATACTATTTAGCTCTTGCTTTCCTACAGTGGCCCTTCTTGTTCATGCTGGAAAAATTGTTAATTTAGATAATGTGACTTGCCCCTTGTCTCATAATTCTATTTTGCAGTTTCACTGATCTACAATGGTCTGTTCTTATTAGTTAATATTAACTTTATCTGTTGCTTAATCAAACTTTACACTTTGTTGGAAAGATAACTATTGCTAACTCTCAGTTAAAATGTGTCATTATCTATTTATCTTCTCAATTCTTCTCAAAATGCTTTCTGTGTTTACTTACTTGTGACTCTATGCATTCATAAATGCATTGTCCATTAGCTTAAAGTGTGTGAGAGAGACCCATAAATAGAGAATCAGGATATACATGTACATAATTCTAACCCTTTAAAATTATGAGAATTTTTAAAAAGCTGTATTATTTTACATCTTAAAATATTTTGGAACTATTTGCTCAATTCACTTGAAGTAACAACTAAAAATTCAATCTCACTGCTTCTCTTGTTTCCCTGATATTTAAAAACACTGATTAGCCTTAAGACAAGTTATTGTACTGTTTACTTAAAACTCTACTTCCTTAGACAGCTTTTTAAGATATGCATCTCTTTTTATAGAAGTTCCAGAGGGAAAGCAGTTACACAATCCAACATTAGTACACGGAGAACAATAAAATGCAGGATCTGCCAGCTACCACAAAAGTTAACAGTTTAGTCTCTGGCAATATATTTTTTGAGAATGCTTTCACTTTTTCTAAGTTTAGATAAAACTATTGGTTGATTTGCACTTCATAGAACTTTAGCAATACTTGGAATGTACGCTAAAGTGAAAGACAGTTTCATGTAAGTTAAATAAGTTTAAAAATTCGTTAAACTATAACAAAAAATTTGCTTGACTGAAAATATTCTTTATTTGTAACTTGATTTAAAGCACTTGGAAAATTAAGTAATTTAATTGAAGATGGGATAGAAAAATCTTACCTTTATCCCAAAGTAAAAGTCATCATCATCATTTAATACAATAATGTTTGCAATGAAATCCTAAGTAGACATTTCCACCTTCTGTTTTGTGGGGCAAACATTCTTAGTTACAAAGGCCTGTCATTTTCATTGAATTACTGTAAGTCATTCCACAGTTATCATCTGTATTGTATGTTAACCACAGACTACAAGACCTGAAGATATCATATTCATTTTTACTCAGTTATTAAACTATACAATTTAACAATAAAGTAAGATTTTTTCAAAAATATATACAACTTATTTGGAAGCTGACCTTATTCAATAATTATATTTTTGACTCTTCATCGAAATTATGGCAATTTAAAAAAGAATAGCCTGGATTGATTTCTTCACTGTTAATTCACATAGGTAATTGCTTTCAACTTTTGCAATTTGTAGCAATGTTATTAAATTGTAGCAAAATATGACATTTTCATTGTTTGATTTTCCAATTGCTTTTCCCCATAACTATGATAAATCACATAAGCCATGTTAACTAATGATTATATCCTAAAATTTCCATGCATATTGAAAGCATAGTTGCACTGAACCCCATAACTAAAAAAATCCCAGGGGAAGCATTTGAAATGAACTCAAACAAAACAATAGTTTGGAATTGATCTGGGAATCTCATTTCCCTCTTTGTACCAAAGCTCAACTCTGCTCGCTGTAAATATTATGAAATGGTTTTACACTTCAGCTAAATAGTAACATGTCTAATAATACAAATTAATTTTACAGGCAGTTTACTTTCAACCCTTTCACTCTGATTTTTTTTACACTGGGAGCAAAGGAGGAATCTAAACATACTTTACTTAAAGTTTTGATTTTTTGCATTTTTCAGTTTAAAAAGAAAAAATAAGTTAAATATATTAGAGTTTTATCACTAAAGGCAACTTCATTAAAGGAATAATATATTGGAATATTAATACATTTGGGTTTTTTGTTGCTTTGTTGCAGTCTCAGTCTAAATATTTCTGTGCTTATTTTGAATACAAGAAACTATTTTGCTTAGCAGATTTGTTTAGTCATTGCTTATGTGAAATGCAATGTTTATCTAGCAGACTTTATATACCAGATACACCATATAGCATCCCTTGGTGTTTTGGCAAGCTACTTACATTCTTGGAACCTTAACTATTTCTTTGGTAAAACAGAAGTACACTTGCTTTTATAGAATTATTTTGAGGGCTAAGTAATAAAATTTCCATAGCTCCTGTCAGAATGGAACCTCTAAATGATACTTGCCACTCACTTTCTCTTACTTTTCAAAACTATTGCAAAATAAAATATGATTTTTATTGAGATCAAGAGTTAAAAAAAAACAGAAAGAAGAATGAAAGTACTTTACTCTTTAACTGTTCATTCTCTACACAATAGACAATTGTAGTGTTATATTAAAGAGGTTTTTCTTATATTTTTCAATATTATCTTAAGAGAGAAAATATGCTTTAATTTTGAGTTATAAGAAACATCACCTAGTGCCTATTAGGCTGTGGTCAATGTTAACAAATTTCAAGAAGATAAATTAACATTGATGAAGAACTATTAAGGGTGAACAAAGGGGGAGCAGTTTGTGAATGTGTTTAAATCACTTGAATCCAGAAAGTAAGAAGGAAGTGGTTGATCCTTCAAACAAAGGAAGTCAGTTCTCTTAAGAAAGTCAACGGAATCCTCAGGCCTATAGCTGAGCATCAAGAGGACATGAAGAAGATCTCATGGGCAAAAGAGTACTTCCTACTTTCTCTCTATACAAGAATGAATATAGAAATCTTAAACCAACTGAAACCACCATAAGAAAGGGACTAAGGTAGAATGAAGATAATTTGAAGAGATAAACCAGTTGGGGGTATAACACATATATTCATGGAACTATCACAAGGAAACTCCCTGTGTAGCAGCTATCTTAATCTCAAACTAGCAAAAATGTCATGTTTTTCTTTTTATCTTTTCTCTGTCTCTTCTACAAAATTGGAGAATGGGAGGGTTGACACCCATGGAAGGGAGGATGTGGCAGAAAAAGGGGGTAGAAGAATGAATATGGTACAAAAAATGTGTACACATGCATGTAAATGCACAAATGGTGCCTTTTGAGACTGTTCCATGAATGGGGGGCTGAATTCAAGTATGATATAGTTGATACATTGTAAGAACCATTGTAAACACCACAATGTACCCCCACCCAGCACAATGAAGGAATATATATGTGTATATATGTGTATGTGTGTGTGTGTATATATACATATATATACATATAATTGGATAATGAATGCACTAACTTGAAGAATACATTAATTACTAAGCTACCATTTGTATGCAAAAAGTGCAAAACATGCAGAAGATATTTCTGATGAAAAATCCTGTTAATGTTTTTCATAATACTGTTTAAAACATTATGATTTTGTCCCTACTCTTCAAATAATTTAAACGATAAGGTAAGATATAGATGTGTATAAAAAACTGGGGCAGTTTTCTTCTTAGAGGAAGAAAAGACATAGATATTCACTATTTCTAGAATGGTCAAAACATAATTGTTGCATGTTCAATGATTGAAGATAGTGACAAGAAGTCTCTTTTTAGGATATTTAACATTAAACTACTAGAAGAAATACAAAGGGAAGAAAGAAAGTGAAAAATGAAAAGTCTTATAAGAAAAATAAATAATAGTATAGTATGGTAAACACAAATTTTTGAGTGATCTGGTCCTCATCCATTTTGTGATACTATAGCAGGACATCCCTGACTGGGTAACCTATGAAGAACAGAAATTGATTTTCATAGCTCTAAGGGTCAGGAATTCCAAGATCAGGGGGTGGCATGTGATGATGAGTTCACCAATATGCATTTTGATGTGTATAAGGGAAAAGAAGGTGAGAAAGAAACTAACAACAAAGCCAGAACATATATAACAAAAAATATTAAATAATTATCTCCACAATTGACATATAAAATAATCTAAGTACTAATGTAAAACTAAACAGACAGTTATCAAAAATAGAAAACTACTTATAACTAATTTATTCACTGGCAATTTTGAAAGTGTCAAAATAGAGCAGATTCATTCAAAACACAGCTAAATGTCACAAACATTGACCTTTGAATCCAAAACAATTTTTCAAATCTTAACAAACTTTTTACAATCACATTTCATACATTGCACATGAAACAACAATGGAAGAAAATCAGGCAATTTAATGAATGATAGCTTCTCTCTCCACTTTCTAGCCCACATATTAGCTGTAGTGTTTTTGAAGTGCTCATGAAACTACTCTGGGTAGTGGTGAAATCAACTTTGAAAGTACTGCTATTTTACAGTTATGACAATGGGGGTGTATCCTACTTTAATAAACCTGAGTGATGTAACTAATATAGTACTTGTTTATGCTAAGGTAAAAATGTATTAGTTCAAAAATAAAATGGACTGGAAATAAATAAAACCACTGACATGTCCAAAACTTTGAAGAAAAAAGGCTAAAAAAACTTTACAATTGAGATAAAGACAAAAAAATAGATGCAGAAATCAATTTTAAAAATTCAGTGCCAATGATATAAACAAACTTGATTTTGTGAATATCTACACTATTGAAAGATTGATAAAGGGATAAATGTGACAATAAGATAGTGTTATAACTAAAAAGAATATAGAAACAAGAAGCTAGAAATTTAGCCTCTTGTTAATTTCCAAGCTGTGAATACAACAATACCTAAATAAACTTACTTAATAATAGTAATTCAAATAGAGATCATTGGGTTTAGAGAATTGTTCCAAGAACTGCCATAGGAAGATATACAAATGCACAATCTTTTAAGAAAATTGTTTAAGAATTTATTCAAATTTCATTGAGGGAAAACTTACCAAATACATCCCATAAACTTGGCCCTATTCAAGCACTTTACATGACTAATCTAACACCCACAAGAAAGCTGTGAGACAGGTAGAACTCATCTACCATTACACAGCTGAGTGAGTGCTCATGCCAAGAGGTCACCCTGACCTCTATGCTGTTCTGCCTCAATTAAGAGAAGCACAAACCTGCTTCATTAAGTGTGTGACTCTTATGTGAGAATACCATAATTCTCTTCTTTATGTCTGAGCCAAAGCAAACTTCACTAACATTTGAGTATATAAGTGGGCTATTTAAAATTTACAGAATCATCTGAAAGAACAATAGAACAAAGGATTTGTGATGTACAGTACACAGCATTTCCTTAGAGAAATATCCGAGTCTCTCTTTTGCATTATAGTTTGGAGGTCTGTTCGACCCTTCCTCTGTAGGACTAGATCTTCCTAGGAAGATCCTGACATTCTCTTATTGAAACCCAGACAACTGTCTTGAATCTCTTTCTGTGTGTAACGAAGAGCATTGTGGTGTTCTCAGCATTTTTCTCAACACACAGATACCCCAATCTACTAATTTATAATATCCTAAAGCACTACAAAGGTCATCATACCTTCGTAAAAATAACATGTGCAATCAGAAAAGTCATTTCTCATTTCAGGATTCATCCTTTCTTTGAAGGTATTGTGTCTATGTGTTTATGTGAACATTTGTGTCTGTAAGTGACCTGATAATAGCATGTAAACATTTAAAAAATGAGGTACTGCTTCATTCAAAAAAAATGAGTTTTTCTGCTTCTTGAAATAATCCTGTTTATATATTTCAATGTGTATGAAATCCTAAATTCAGTGCTTGTGTGTGTGTGTGTGTGTGTGTGTGTGTGTGTATGTGCGCGTGTGTGTGTGTGTGTTTTCTCTGCTTCCACTGCACTTCATGGGTGATTCCATCTACTTTGAGAGTTTCACTGAGAATTTGTCTGAAGATGACACATTGAGGTGTCTTGGTTCTGCCTACATCTTCAGCAAAACCATACACAATGTTTGTTGTTTTGGTGGTACTAAGATTTGTACTCAGGGCCTCACACTTGCTGGACATGTGCTCCACCACTTGAGCCATGCCCTAACTCTTTTTCATGTGTTAATTGCTTCTTTCACTAAGGTTATGCACTTTTTGTCCAGGCCCAGTCTCAGAACATGATCCTCCTTCTTATGCCTCCTGAATATTATAGATATGGACCACCATATTCAGACTTTTAAAAAAATGTATTATTATTGAATTAACATGCATTAGTAAAATGAAGGGATTTCTTTGTGATAATTCTATACATGCATATAGTGTACTTTGAACAAGTTAAACCCCTCCATTATATTCCCATTTTCCTCTGTCTTCTGTCGCCTTTTGCAAACAGTGATTGGTGACATTATGCTGTCTTTATATATATACACATATGCATGTCTATGAATGTGTGTGTTTGTGTGTATCATACTTCAATCCTCCTGATACTTCAGTGACCTTTTTCCATCCCTCCGATTCTCTTCTAGAAAGCCCCCATTTTACATTCATGTCCCATCATCATCATCATAATTTTAGTTCTAGATTCCACAAATGAGCAAAAATGTTCAATTGGAGGGTCCCCCAAACAAAAACTAGACCTACCTGATAACCTGTCCTTATACATGTTAGGCATGTATCCAAAAAAGTGTAACTCAACATAAAAGACAGACATTTGCACACGCACACTCTGTCTTTTTAACAGATGAATCCACATGTGTTTTCACTCCAGTGTCACCTCATACTGTTTGTACCATTTTACAATGATAAAAATATCATCTTCTAAACACTAATTATTTTGGTTGCTCTTTTCTTTCCAAGATTCCTTCTGGTCTCTCAACTATAACAGCTCAAGCTTTATTTTTCAATGAATGCCTTCCAGGAAATATACTTAGCAAGTTTTAAAATCTCATAAATCCTATTTTTCCTCATAGTGCTCACAGTTGGTTGGCTTGTTAATATCCTTGTGCAAGAATTTTTATAGTAGTACTGTTATACCTAGATTTTTTTGCCTCCATTCTGTTTCATTTCCATGTTAACTGATTTAAAGGATTATGAACATTCATAGTTTCTTAAACAAAGCATTTATTTTTCACTTTCTGGGTTCTTCCTTATCCTTACCTTTCTAAATATAATGTTCTCTTCTTTCCTCTCTAAGGAAAGCCTATCAACATCAAGTGCTACAAATTCACAAACTAGATGTAATCAACAAGTAAATCTCTTTCCTTATCTTCAATGCATCATTTTGTTGGCAGTATTTAAGGCAGGTATCCAAAATACTGTTGGAAGCTACACTGTCTCTCAAGGTTCACACAGTAATTAGAATATTGAATCTATTTTGAAAATCTGTTACACTTTTCTCAGTATACTTTCATTTGTTTTATGGAAAAAATAGTACATCAGACATCATAGGATAAAACTTTTGAACTTCAGAAAGCAAGGCCAGGTTTAAAGTAATTTTTAAATAAATATTATCTTTTGTAGATATTGGTGCTTAAATCATCTTCCTAATTTTAATAAACATTTACAAAATTATAATTATCTTGGGCAGAAGGGTTCCTAATGATCTAGATGATAACTAATGTTATATATTTAAATGATTCTTTTAATGTAAATCTGGTTTTCTCACTGGCTGTTTACTGAGCTTAATCACTGATTTTGACAGTATTAATGACATGAGAGGATAGGAATGCCTGACCTGTAAATTTGAAGGCTTACATTGTACATGAGAACCACTGTTCATGGAAAAATGCATGATTTTTCTGGAAAACAATTCCTGGAAATATATTGCTGTATAGATTGGGTTATATCCATCTAGCACAGTGTTGAATGTCTGCTACATCCATTGGTTTGTCCAAATTTAGATTATGAGTAACAGAGTCATACAAAGTTTACTAACAGGAAAAAGCAATTGTTTAGACAATGTTCCTCCTCATTGTATCAAAATATTTCACACATAGTTACAAAATGGATTTGAAATAAAAAGAGATTAATTTTGAAGGCATCCTTCAAAAACTAACATGCAAAAGAAAGATTTTATAATAGGTCATTACTATTTAAAAACTTTCATTAATATATTTTGTAATTTACACTTTCTATTGTCTGTTTTGTGTGATGCTAAGCAGTTTTTGTGCTATGTGGCATAATGAATGATATTTTAATGAAATATTAGGAGGTAACATGAGTATGAACTATAGTATATACTAATACCTAAATCTTGGGCAAAAGTGTGAGTCCACATGTAAAAAGAAATTCAATCAGTATAAGACAGACCTTGTATCTGACCTGACATTGGAAGCAATGTCATACAAAGCATATCAAAAGTTTTAATCTGAGCCAGACCATGTCAGTTGCCTGTTAAAACAAACATGAAAAAAATTAAATGTCCAATAATCTTCAAAAGATTATAATGGAACTTTGTTTTGCAACATAATATTTGAAATGTCCAGGAGATTATTCAAAATCACTTGACACAGAAAAACATTTGGGGAATATAGCCAATTCTAAGGAAAAAAATCATTTTAAATGCCAAGCCAAACATGATTGATTCAGTTGTTGAAATTACCAAGCAAAGACAAGCAGTTTATCACCGTGCTCCATAAGCTAAAGTTGATCACTTTCTAAATGAATGCAAAGATATCTTTTCAGCAGAGAGAAAAGAAGCTATATAATAAAATCGCATGCCAAATGGAAATTTTAGAAGTGAAAATGCAATGTGTGAAACAAAAGTTTTCCTGCCTAGGTTCAAGAGCAGACATGACAATGAAAGATTTTAAAAGATCGAATGAAGTAAAAATAGAAATAGAGATTTTTCCAACCTGAAGAAGAGGAAAAGATTGAACAAAAACAAGCAGAGGTAGAGAAATGCTATGTTTTTCTTATTATCCCTCATGTTTTCAACAAAATCAGAGAGCAAGAGGGAAGAACAAGTTCTGCCTGGAAGTGTTGGGGGGGAGATGGCCCAAATAATGTAAATAATTGTAAATAAATGTAAAAATGATAAAGTAAAATAAATTTTAAAAACCCAAGTAGAGTACATGTGGCACAATATCAGCAAGTCTAACAATTAGGGATTGAGAAAGAAAAACCAAAGTGACAGGTGCAGAACAAGACAATAGTAGAAAAATTAACGGTCTGAAAACTGTCTCCTAAACAAAATTTTTAACAATTTTCTCCTTCTCTTCATTTAAGTCCATGATAAAAGTCTATGTCTCCCAGTGTCTGTTTCTCCATTCTCACCTCGGTAATGGAACCTCTGAATTTTAACTGGTCAAAATGAAGATATCTTTTCTCAGCTGTAATTGTGCCAAATGTGGCTGCATGACTGTTTCCTGGCCAGGAGTGCAGATGCACATCCTTCTAGTTACTTCCAAGTGAAGTTCTTGAAATGTCATGTGGCTCCTTCCTTCTAGGTTCTCTCCACCAGAAATACTGAACCTTGAAAATCTAGTATTGAAAGCTTATTGACACAAAAATGAAGACAGTATCCTTTTTCTATTTTTTCAAATGATTTTCTTTAGTTTTTATTAGGAAAAGGATTTGCCCCTTCTTTTAAAATTTTCATATATCTTTGTGGATTCATTGCATTTATTTATCCTTCCAAACAATTTTAAGAAATTGCGATTATTGTTGACCTTCCTGATCTGGGCCTGACTTGAGCAGAAAACGTTCAGTATGGCTTGTTCTGAGACATTTTCTGCCATTTTTATCATTCATTCATTTTATCATTCATTTTTTTAGTCATGTGTTGCTGTTTACACTTAACAAATGTTCTATCAGCCTCCTCATCTCTTTTTACTTTGCTATTTTCACATGCCAATTATATGTTAGACTTACTACTTTTGAACTATACTTGTATTTTGGGGAAAAAAATCCTATTTATTCATATTAGTTTTCTGTGAAATCCATTTGCAGAAACCCTATAGAGGATTCTGACTCAAATGTTTATACCTGGATTTCTCTATATTTTTTGCTGTGATTGTCAACTATAGATGTCAAAGGTATGTGATATTTGTAAAAAAGTGTTTGGGGCTTTTTTGTTCTGTCATTCTCTGTATTCTTAAAAGTATCAAATAGTATGAAATTTTGTCCTTTAAAGTTTTTATTGAATTTTCAAAAATATTTTGCTGTGTTGTGTTTCTGTAATTATTAAACTGAACATTTCTTTTTGCATAATGACTTTACCTTTCTTTCTGAGACAGGATATCCCTATAGTCTATGCTGATTGCAGGCATGTGTAACCATGCCAGCAGTATTATTTTTTAAATCTTTTTTGGACCAAATATAAAATTGTATGTTTCAAACAAGCTACAAATTTGTTCAGTTCTTGATATTTATTTGCTTGAACTTAAGCAAAGTGATCTCTTAAGTCTAATAAAATCTATATTTATTATTTCTTATATTAGTCAATAAACTATTAAAATCCATCTGGACTTCTTCAGTATTAGTTATTTATTTTCTGTTTCTAAAATGATCAGAATTTTAATGTCATATTATAGAATTCAGAACTCTCATTAGAGAACTTATAATTAGGAGACATCTCAACCAAGGATTCATAATGAAAAGAATACCCTAAATATTGGAATGCATAAGTGATTTATTAAGCATGGTACAACTGCTTCTTTTAGAGCTTTGAGTCCTTGTCCAAAGGTTTCCTCTACAGAGTAAACACAGCAAAACTCCTAACAAGATTTATGGCATAGAAAAATGCATTAGATTACTACGGGAGCATTTAACTCTGTGATCTTAGGCAAGTTGCTTAACCTCTCTGGCCCTCATTTTTCTTCTTTTAAAACAAGGTAATAATAATGTACAACCTGCTTTGTAGTGTCACTATGAGGATTGAATGGTGTATGCAATATCCTTTAAACAGTCTTTAGCAAGTATTATATAGGGAAAAAAAAACATGTTAAAGAAAGGATAGACCATAAACCTGTGTTTTAAGAACTGATGTGTATTTTGTAAAACTTTATTTTGTATGTTTAAACTTTACCATCCTTGAGTAGACTTTTAGTCCATGTTTGGACTAAAAAATGCTTTAAATAAAATTTTTGAAATGTAGTCTGATATAACAAGAATATGATACACAGCTGTACATTATCTTTATATTATTTCATGTAGTTTAATCTGTTACTTTCTTATTAAAATCAGTCCTAGTATTTGAAATTCTTTGTCAAGTACCCCCTATAAATATTCATTTGTTCTTTTCTCTGTAAAGGCCCTTTAAAAGAATAATAATAAATCTTTAGTCTTTTCCTGGTATCCTGTCCTTTGAACAAACACTTTATCTTTGTTCTAGTCCAGTGTACATTAACACATCAATAGGGTTGTTTGGTTGACTTTCCATCTTAATATGATTAATGGACCACTGTTTATATGTTTTCTGTTGCTGTTACTAACGAGTATGCTTGCCAATTGTGCTCTATTTGAAGTATACATATCCTCCATCTGCTGTAACATTTTGTACCCATGTCCCAGCTGTACTCATTCTATTAATTACATAGTATTTATTAGAGTTTATTGCCCAGAATTAATCCTATGTCTTAAAGAAATTTAAACTACTTATGGACAAATTGTTTTAGATTCAATATTTTGTACTTAATAGTTAATTTTTAAAATAAAACATTTGTACTTTTGGTCTCCTTTGAATTATATTCCTTAAATGAATCCAATATACTATTTGACCCAATCAGTTTGTAAGAAATTGGCCTTTTTGTAAAGAGATGTTATCTTTCTCCTGTCTTTAGAAATAGTACATTAATGACCTTTTTGAAGTGGATTGTATGGATTTTGGCAAAAACATGGCCTAGAATGTAAAGATAAGGACTTCAGTTCACAATCTGCCTTTTATTAAATCTAATAGCATTGAACACGTCATTGAAAATCCCTGAGTTTCAATTTCCAACTTTGCAAATTTTTAATTGCTATTTTTAAAATCTTTCATATAAACATTCTTAAATAATATTAAATGTAAATAAATAAACTTGCAACAACTTTTTCATAGTGTCTGAGATGAGATGTTACTAGGTCTCTTTGTCTTGTATCCCATTTGGGTTGTACTGTACACTTTGCTTGTTATAATCTGGATATATTTATACTTTTTTTCCTATATATAAGCTGTCTCTTGTTTTCCAAAGCTCCTTCTTTGCAGCCACTCCCAGATTTTCAATTACATGCCTTCAGAGAATAATGAATACCAAGGGTAAAATGTTGACCTAAACAGATTGCACCTAGGATACTTCTGATCCAGTTACATCAAGTTAACTTATCCCTTCATTTAGTACAAATGAATAATTTCCTAGAACACATAGCTTTGGGATTTCGAGTGAGATCTGGGTTTGAATATTTGATCTACTAATTATTATCTACTAATTATTTGAACACCTTCAAGCCATAGTGTGGGAGTTGGTGCTGAATATCAATAAATGCTCCTAATAATTTAAGGGGGTTAACACAAACACAGAAATTTGCTTCATCTAACTTAAGCAAGATCTTAACAGATTTTTTTATTAAAAGAATAATCTAAGGCTCACAATTAATAAAAGATTGGAAAGTATGGATGGAAAAACAGCCAAGGAGAAAGCTAGGAAACTGTAACCTAAGCAAAGTGCACTTAAATTTCACAGTGGAGGTACTCTGATAAATATGACATCTCATCATCCCCGGGTTCTTGTATCAGTCAATAAAGATTCAAATTATTGGAAGACAGAGACTGACAAATTAAGCCTACATCACATAAGTGGCTTTGTGTACCAGGGAAGAGACAGTGACTACCTGCCTGACTCCTTGAACTGTTATACAGAGAGTGGCCACTATCTCTGACCAGGACTATCCACAATCATAAATAGTCTAAAATGGAGACTGATTTACTACTAAAAGTAGTCAAAAATAAGAAATGTCCATTATATTGACCTAAGTCATGGTATCTCACAATACAAATCAAGCACACTTACTCTAGGTAAAAGTTTCAGACCATTTTCTTAAACACATTCTTGAGAAGTGAACAAATCCAATAGATTCAATGGTGTAAAACATAGTCTACTTTGCCAGGACCATGGACAGGGAGATATGCAAACCAGCTAGATAACTGAAGAAGGTAATATTCAGTTCTATAGCACATGATGGGCATTCTTACCAACCATCACATGTAGATCAAAAGATATTTAAATCACCTTTTGTGTGAAATTTTGCCTATCAAAAATTAATGCCACTTGAAGGTTACCTACTTCAGATTTCTAACAGTTACTATGTTCTATTTACCCAAAAGCAATTCACAGCCCAATTTCTGTTGCTAGATCTTACCTCTTCATTGAAGAAATTGAAAATGCCAGACTAGCCATATTCTCTACCCTTTGTTCCCTTTTATCTAGGGGATGGACAAATGAGTCAATTTTTGACGACAAAATTTCATAGCAAGTTCCTTAAGTAGCTTCATGGGAGCTTTCCTTCTTAATAATAAAGGAGTACCCAAAGTGGAAGACAATCTTCCTTCAAATTCTTTGATATTTTGATATTGTAATCTGAACTAGTACTGCTCAACTTTCCTCTGGCCATTTAAGACCCTTAAGAAAAAAAGAAGTTAATTCTAGAGAAATTAATTCAGATCTGTAATAGACTTGAAGGCACTTGTCTCTGGAATGCTGGTTATGTGAAGAAAACTTTTTAAACTATTTTAGACAACTTCTTTGCTACTTAAAACCAAAAGAAAAGAGTAATGAATATACCAACTCTTTGGAAATGGGAAGTGGGTTGATGCAATTAAGAGATCTTAAAATCAGAAATTGGCAGAGCAGATTATATAGAATTGAGAAATTTAAATATCCCAAGCTGGAAAGTTGGTAATGAAGCAGTGGACATTTGATCAGTCTCCTGATACACCTTAGGATATTAAATAGCCATTGAATCTATGGTGTTATGGAATGTAATAAGAAAACGCAGAACTGGTATTTGTTATCTGCTTCATGTAGCTTTCTGCTAGGTCCCACACAAGAATTAAACATAGTCAAAAGTCATCTGATCTGAAAGAAAGAAAATATGGCCCTTTTAAGAAAGATATTTCCTACATTTTGCCTTACCTTTCACTGTGCTGGTGGCTCTGAGCCAACTTAAAAGACTGGGATCTGGTCCAATCTCAATGTAATAAAAGTGTCCTACCTATTTTCTGACTCACAGTTGGTTCCAGGGATCTTGCTTAAACTAGAGAAACCATGCATGTCTGACTTTTAGGGGTTCCTTAAAATATCAGCATATTCTTTTGAATTGATATTTGTATTTAGTTTTTAAAATAAGTTTCCATAGGATTCAATTAAAAATTGGATCTTAAACTGTGTTGATTCCAATACAGAAATTAGAAACACAAAACTTAGTGTATAATCTTAATGAAATTGTAACAAGAGGAGGTTTTTGCTTATTCTACCACCAACCTACAATTCTTCTTTTCTTACTCCAACTGATTACAAGAACAGACGTGGACACACCTGTGACAGAGAATGGAAAGGTATCCGCCAGGCCACTCCAGAGAGCTTTTTCCAAACTTACCCACAGTTTGTGTCTGTATGATTGGATTCTAAGGAAATGTATGTAAAGTGATTGACACCTTTCTAGACCTATTCATAAAATGTGCCATGTAATTCTCTACTCTCTTATCTCCTATTCACATGGCTGAGGTGGCAGAACACTTAATGGAAGGATTCTTGAGTCACTGGTTGCAAGAGAGTCCAGAAGAGCACAGAAACTCACCCTGGACTGTGGTGAAAGCAAAACACACGTTTTTATTAAATTGAGCCATTAAAATGTGGCTTTATTTCTTATAACAATTAACATACATTATTTTACTAACATAATACTATACAAAGGCTTTGATTGATTTTATAATTCTTATATTTTAAATAAAATTGAATTTTCTCTACCCCATTTCTGGTATCACTACTCTTCTCAAGGCATCTGTGAATTTCCAAATTCATGCAATCTTATTTCCATTTCTGGCTCTCTTTCCTAGTTATGTTAAATTTGATATAACTTCCATTTTGCCTCTTGAAGTTAGATGCACTTCTTTCTCTACCATGTTGATTCCATTATGAAAAACAGTATGTATTCCCTAATTATTAGATAAGATCATTCATAAATCCCTTATAAAATATTTGAGATAATAAAAGGAAAATTATTTTGCCACATAGTAAACAAATAAATTATAAGCATTACGCACACTTTTCTCTTTTAACATTTTTACTAGCATATACTAGTTGTATAGGGGGGTTCATTGTGACATTTCCATATGTACTTACAATGTGTCTTGGTTAGGCTCACCCCACCATCATTCTCCTTCATCCTCTTCTTTCTACTTAAGGCAACTTCAACAAGTTTCATAGTTCTATTTTCATACAAGTATATAAAGTACATTGATCATATCCACAATCCTTCACCCTGTCCTTATTCACACTTCCCCTCCCTTTCATACCCAACCCCTAACAGGACCTGTCTTTCTTTTTTTTAAGTTCAAAGAGGTTTCACCATAGCATTTCACCTCTGGGTATATTGTGCTTTCATTAACTTAACTCTCTCTATTACTCTCCCTTACTCTTTCCCCACTACCCTCTATTATTCAACAGCTTTCAGTGTGTTTCATTATGCCTTCTTCCTATACAGGTGCAATGTACTCCAATAATATTCACTGTCTTTTCCTCTCCCTCCTCCCCCTAGTCCACTCAAATACATAGATAGATAGATGATTGATAGATATACATATACATATATATATACACATATATGTGATGTTTGTATTTGTGTACGTGTTTATCTTTTGGGTCTATCTTCCACATGTGAGCAAAGACATGTGATCTTGTCTTTCCATCCATTTACCTGCAAATGACAAAATTTCATTCTTTTATGGCTGAATATATATATATATGTACATATATGTATGTATACATACATAGTGTATATATATATATATATCCCATTTTCTTAATGCATTCATCAGTTTTAGGGTACCTAGGCTATTTCTATAGCTAACTATTATGAGTAATGATGTAATAAACATGGGTGTCCAAGTGTCTTTATTGTATCTTGACAATCAATATTATTCCCTTAGATATTTACTCAGGAGTGGTATCATGGGATTTTATGGTAGTTGCATTTTTTGTTTTTAGAGAAGCCCCACACTACTTTCCATAGTGGTCTTACTAATTTACATACCCACCACAGTATACAAATTTTCCTTTCCCCCACATCTTTGCCAATATATTGTTGTTCATATTCTTGATGATAACTGTTTTGGCTGGAATGAGATGAAATCTTAATGTGGTTTTGGCTTGCATATCCTTTACAGCCATGAATGTTGAGCATTTCTTCCTGTATTCAGTGCCTATTTGTATTCCTTTGAAAAATGCCTGTTCAGTTCACTTGCCCATTTCTTCATTGGGTCATTGATTCTTTGGGAGTTTAGTTTTTTTGAATTCTGTCAATTCTGGGTATTAGTTCCTTGTCAGATATATAGCTGGCAAAGATTTTCTCCTATTCTATGGGCTGTTTCTTCAGTCTGACGACTGTTTCCTTTGTTGAATAAGTTAGGCACACTTTTCTTTAAGAAGTTCTTTAGTCTTTTGCATGTCAAAGGTTTCTCAGTGACTGACATATCCACTATATGTTGCAACCATTTCCTTTTTCCCCTTCATTCTATTCCATTCTCTGCTGCTCTCATGAAGCTCTTTTTAACTTCTGCAAAAGTATTCTCTTTGCCTCGTTTTAGTTCACTTGAGATGATTGATCATCTCCATAATAAGACAAATTTATTAGGATGTGTTAACAAAGAATCATCCACTTGATAAAAATTCTGTAAGTACCACTTAGAATGATTTCCTTCTCTTCTTACCATATATGAATATCACATCTTCTAAATCTCTTTCACCTGAGGAAACTTACCAGAGATTTTCTAATACACATTTTTAAGAACATGTTCCAGACACTAAGCCATTAATCCATAGGCAGTAAAATATGGCAACCTCCACACATGAGGAAACTGCCCTTGAAATTTCCGATAATTATGTGGCCTGCATTGAAGCACTCACACCACGAATATCCTGCTGTCTTCATTCCCATAGCACCTCATATAATCTCACAGTTAATACCACCTAATTCTTGAACCTATGCTTACTAAAATCCAACTCTGTCATTGGATTTTTATTTTAATTTGTATGTCTGTATGTGAAGTGCTGAATTCTGACTAAGTATGAAACTGAGGAAATATTTCTTGATCAAGGGCAGGGAGCTTTCCAGATTACTTTTGTTTCAGATAAAAGTTGTGAGCTGTCTTCATTAGAAAAAATAATGGAAAAGTATAAAATTGCAGAAGAGGCAATAGAATAAAACTGGATGGAATGATTGTTCAACTGTGTCTTAGAAAACAAAAAAGAAGCTGTAACACTATAACCCAAATTTAGAACAATTCTCCCAGTGGATGGGGGCATGTGTACAAAGTCCTGACAGAGCCATGTTATAGTTCTCTATTGGACTCATGCAGTCTGGCATAAAGTTACCATTAATTGCTTGAGGGCTCTATAACTTTTTCATTGAGTTTATTGAAAAGAGTGTTTGAGAAATGCCTATCCAACTCTGGTGAGCTGAGCAGGTTAAATAAAGCTTAAACAAAGCTTTTTCCATCCCAAGTATCTAAGTTGCTCGGCAATTTTGGGATCAGAGTGAGACCCCAGAGAAAAGAGTCAACAAAACCAGGCCATAAAATCAGGAAGGCATTGAATGCTTGGATTCAGGACTAGAGGCAGAGAAAAGAGAAAGAATGCATTTAAAATGCATACTTTCTGCAACAATGCAAATCCAATTTACAAACATTTTGTTGAGATTGCAGAAAAGAGACATGCAAGATGTTTTCAGCAAGCAAAAGAATCCTCAAAGAAGTATATGTAATCACTTCTATTAATGTTATTGGCATTTTTATTTACTCTGATGCTCTTACAGTTTTTAAGGACCTTAAAACATTTACCAGTCCTTTATATGCTCCTTTGTTACATAAGTGTCCTTTGAGTATTTCCAAAACCTCAGGTTCCTTGGACCTACATAACATATGTAGGATTCTTCTTTAATCATCTGGTCACTTGAAAATATTGCTAGTGCTAGAGCCTTTCCAAAAACATTGCTGAGAATCTTAGCCAATGAAAGACTCTGAAGTTCAACCTTCATTAACTTCAGGCATAATCTGCCTCTCCCTATTTCTTTTTTCTTTTGTGATCTGGGCATTGAATCTACGGCCTTAGATATGCTAGGCAGTGCTCTAACACTTTGAACTATTTTCTCACCCCTTTGGTTTTTATTTTTGTTTACATTTACTTATTTTTGGTAGTACTGGGGTTTGAACTCAGGCCTTATGCACTTGCAAAGCAGGTGCTCTACCACTTGAGCCATGCCATCAGCCCTTTTTATTCTGACAATTTTGAAGATAGGGTCCCACTTTTTTCCAGGCTGACCTGGACTGCATACTCTTATTTTAAGCTTCACATTGTCTCTGGGATGATAGGTACACACCACCATGCCCAGTTTTTTTGGTTGTTGTTGTTGAGATGGGGTCTTACAAACTATTTTTGGCCAGCAATCCTGGAACTGCAGTCCTCTCAATCTCTTCCTCACAAGTAGCTAGGATTGCAGGCATGAGCCATTGATGCCTAGTTTATTTATTTATTTATTGAGACAGAGTCTCACTACCTTTGCCCAGCTGGCCTTGAACTGACAATCCATCTTCCTCGACCCTCTCCAACACCTGGGATTACAGGCATTCACTACCACACTCAGCTACCTCTGATTATTTCTTATAAACTTTCATTTTCTTAATCAAGAATTCTCTTACCAGAATTTTTTTAAAAATGAACACCTAGTTCTGTTTTTGTTGTTTTCTTGTATAATTTTCAAATTCTTGTAAGTAGTTTATGCCCTGTCACTTACAAATTCCTCTTATAGTTAGATGAATATTTATCTAGATATAGCACTTTTGCATTTATTGTGGATGAGGCCTCTCACCCTTTAAGAATACATGGCAAGAGCAAAATAACAATAGCCCTATGGAATCAGGAAGTAAGTGAAAAGCCTGAAAAATACTGCAATAAGGAAATAAGGGCCAAGCTAACATTTTTCCTGAGTGTGAAAAATCAACCCATTATTTGAGGAACAGACAGCCAATCAACAAGGCCCAGGATAAGGAGACAACCATTCAAAAGTAGCCCAATCCAAGGTATAAAGCCTACGCTCTCAAGTCTACCTGGATGTGCTATAGTCCCTTGTGTAGCTGCTTACAAGTGTTTACTTTTCCTACTCTTCTCTCTTAGTAAATTCTTTAAACAACCTGGAGGTCTGTAATCAATATTTATTTTAAATATAACTTTAACCACATGATGTTCTGAAATTGTTATCAGCAATTGTTGTTCTCAGAAGATCTTGAATTTTGTGCTCCAAATGGAAGAATCCAAGCAGAGCATGTGGATGGAGTGAGGTAGAATAGCTTTACTGAGGGAAGGGAGTCACCCATTCTGCCAGGTGAGTGAAGGGAAGAAGAAGGGCCAGGGTCTCTTGATATGTCCTTTCTATACCACCTTGAACTTTGAGGTGGGGACACATTACATTATAACCTGGCTCCTCTGACTTATGGGCTAGGGGAAGGAGCCCTTGAGCCAAGAGGGGGTGCAGTCCCAGACTAACTGTAACCTAGCCTGCCTCAAACTCCCCCTGGAGGACAATATTCCAAAACTTCTTTTTTGGAGTTGCTGAAGGGGGGTGGTCCACCTTCAGTGGCTGCTTTGATCTGACAAGGGGCTGTAGACCCTACCTATCAAGAATATTGTCCCTTTCCTGTCACTGTCCATGGGGACTTGAACAGTGACATTTGTTGTCTGAATCTTCATCCAGTCCAATCAAGATTGTTTATGAGTGTCCAGTCCACCTCCAGAAGTTAATGGTCCCATTGTGCCAGCAACTGGTTTGGCCCCTAAAGGCCTTAGTTCTGGAAGAGATAAATCTAGTTAACAAGTCAAAAAGGCATGACCCAAGTGCAAACACTGGCAGGAGAAGCATAAGGGGCCCTGTGAAGAGCATTACCCAGGAGGACAGATCCCAAGTCTCAAATAACATTTTCTAGAGATTAAAGGATTGTTGCCAGATTTGGGAAGTTTCTTTGGCTGTCAGAAGATCTAGTTTTTCTTTATTTTGAAAAGGAACACCATTGGAGAGTTTATTTGATTTTGAAGTGTGACTATGGCTTTTAATAATTTTTTTTTGGTTACTGGCAAAGTTTTAAAATCATTTTTGGCAATATAAGAGAGAAGAATTTGGAACATCTTTTGTGTTTGTTTTGGTAGCTGTTTTTGGCCCAATTGAAAGGGAGGTAAGTGGAATGGACCTCTTGATTACTACCATTGTAATTGAGGCAATGAAGGATTGATGGCTTAAGACTACACCTCTATCATGGGCTGTGTATAGTGGAGCATTTGTGTCAGTCCACTTAGGGGGTGTACATTGATAGAAACTGCTTTTGCACAAGGGAAATACTTTTTGTGGTTTTTGGCAGAAGGTGGGTTTTGCAGAAAACATAAAAGTGAATCCGTCATTTTTATTTGTCCATTCGGGTAAGGTTATGGCCAATATGATCTCAGTAGTTTTAATTAGAGTTGGGGCATGAGGCTTGGGATAGTTAACAGAGGGGTACGAGTTGATGAATCCTCTAGGGGCTGGCCAAAGTCTGGTGTCAGTTCTAAGAGGATAATAAGACAGAATGCCCAAAAGAAGTATCCCAAGATTCTGCAGTAAGCAGAATGGTGGCACTTGGGAGATGAGCTGCAAGAGGTACAAGTACAGCTAAGTAGCTTAACTTATTATTTAAGTTGAAGTCTTTTCATTCTTCCAGAAGATGAGCTTTAAATCTTCTATTGGCTCACAGCAGTAAGTATCCCCAGGCTGTGTTGGTTGGAGGTAGATTCGTCTGTTGCATGCTTTATCCTAGAAAGGTGAATCCAACTGTCTATTCCCTATACTTTCATGCAGTCATGGGTGTGGCCAACATCACTGGATAAGAGCCTTCTATTTGGGTTGGAGCTGGTCAGCTGGGGCTCCTGCTTTCCAGGATTTAAATAACACCTGTTCTCCTGGTTCTATTTGGAGTTTTCCCCCCTTTTATTGGGACAGATAGGATCTTGTTTCCCAGTTTTTTGGATTGCTTGTTGAAATGTTCCTAGGTCCATTACATAGTCTAAAATATTGACAGTCTCAGGGTTGGTCACTAAGTCTTTGGAGAGAAATGGCCTTCCATATAGCATTTCAAAAAGGCTGAAATGAATCTTGACCCTTGGAGCATTTCTAATTCTTAGTAAGGCTATAGGCAAAAGCTGGGACCATTTTCCAGAGGTCTCTTGGCAAAGTTTAGCCAAAGTTCATTTGATTTAATGGCCCTTTCTACCTTACAAGAAGACTGAGGTCTACAAGCTGAATGTAAATGGTATTTAATTCCTAAGGCCTGGGCAACTCCTTCTATGTATGACCTATGAGATAAAAGCTCATCCTTTATCACTTTGGAGTTTTGGGGGCAGGTCAAACCTAGCAATAAGTTCTTTTCAGAGGGCCTTTGCCTCTTTGGAGGCTCTTTTCATTTGAGGCTCTTTCCAATTGAGGCCTCAATCTACCCCATGAAGGTGTCCATAAAGACTAGTAACTGATTAAAAAAAAAAAAAGACTAGTAACTGTTTATAACCTTAGCGGGGAGGCATGTGGGTGAAATCTACCTGCCAATCCTTAATCCTCTCCCAGGTAAGACAGGCAATTGTTGCCTCTGTATTGGCTCAACCAGTGGTGGGGAGCTCAGGAACAGGGTTATTATAGGAGCATAGGGGCCAGCCAGAGCAGACCTGTTTTACTGTAAACTTTATTTGGGTCCCCACAAACAGCCTGCTTATTAGCTCTTGGTTTGTATCTTAGCCCAAATGGAAAGTGTCATGTATAGACTTGTTACTTTTCATTGGGTTGTTTAGGACAAGACTTGTTTACCATCCACACACCACCAAGTTCCTTCTTTATATCCTCCCTTCCATGTAGCCTCTTTTTCTCATCAGGAGTATATTTAAGATATACAGGCTCCTTGGGGGAATGAGAGCCAGGATGGAGGCTGGAGGACATCCAGGGGCTATAGAGGTGTTTGTTTAGCCTCTGTGTCTGCGTGTTTGTTTCCCTATGTCACCAGAGTCAGGTCTCTTTGATGTCCCCAGCAGTGGATCACTACCACTTCTCTTGGTAGGTGGATAGCCTCTAATAATTGGAGAATTTCCCTTCCATGTTTTATTGGGGATTCCCTCCTGGAGAGGAGTCCTCTTTCCTTCCATATGGCTGCATGAGCATGTAATACCAAAAGGCTTATTTGGAGTCAGTATAGATATTGAGCCTTTTTCCCTTTACCAGAGTTGGAGCCTTGATTAAAGCCATTAGTTCAGCCTTTTGGGCTGAAGTCCCAGTTGGCAAGGGCTATGCCTCTATGACTTCCTCGTGACTCACCACTGCATACCCTACCTTTTTTCATCCATTTAGTACAAAACAACTTCCATCAGTAAACCATTTAGCCCCAGGTTTAAGGAGTGGCTGATCTGTCAGTTCTGGCCTGTTGGCAAAGGTCTGTGTAATCACCTGCTCACAAGTGTGCTCAGTCATTAGTTCAGAAGGCAGCAAAGATGCAGGATTTAAGACATTACAAGTCTTTATAGTCACTTCTGGGGATTCCAAAAAAATGGTTTGGTATTTGGTCAGCCTTTATTTGCACATCCACAAGAGAATTTTTAGTTCTAAGGTGGCTTTAACTTGGTGGGGAGTTAGAACTTCTATTTTTGGCTTAGTGTTATCTTCTTTGCTTTTTCCACTAACAAGGCAGAAGCAGCTATTGTTCTCAGATATTCTGGCCAACATAAAGCTGTTCCATCTAGTTTCTTTGAGAGGTAGGCTACTCAACATATTTCTGTTCCTAATTTTGTGAGTTAACACTCCCACAGCATTTTTAGTGTTTTATAAGCATGATTTGTTTCCCCAGTCCATTTTAAAGGCTTATTATTTGGTCCCTCTGTGGCCTCATGTAGAGGCTTTGCTATGACTCCAAAGTTGGGTATCCAGATACAGCAGAACTCTGCCATTCCCCAAAATGAACACAGTTGGTATTTAGTCAATGGTACCCCTATGGTACAGATGGCCTCCTTATTCTTTCAGCAGATAGCCTCTGGGCCCCCGAGGTAAGGATGTAGCCTAGATACTGGACATCCTATAAGGAGATTTGGGCCTTGCTCTTTGAGACTTTATATCCCCTATCACCTAAGAAATTAAGAACCAAAACAGTGTTGGAATTGGAAATATTCTCAGTTGCACTACAGATCAGGAGGTCATCTACATATTGAAGAAGTCCCCCTTTTTGAATCTGAAGTTCTCTCAAATCCTTTCCAAATACCTTGGCAAACAGATGAGGGCTATCTTGAAATCCCTGGGGCAGTACTGTCCATATACACTGTTGTCTTTCCCTGGTAAAGAGATCTTCCCACTTGAAAGCAAAAAGGTATAGGGAGTTTTGTTGCAAAGGGATAGTAAAGAAGGAATCTTTAAGTCCAAAACTGTGAACCATTTACTGTCTTCAGGTATTTGGGATAGAATGATATATGGATCAACCACTATAGGGTGGTTCTAGTTTATGATTGCAGATCTTGTTCCATCCTATATTCTCCTGTTGGTTTTACTACAGATAAGATAGGAATGTTACAGGAAAATTGGCAAGGTTTTAGCTGTCCATGTTTTAGAAACGTTTTAATAATTGATTGTAGTCTTTCTTTAGCTTCTTGCCTACAACTGGGATAGTTGCTGAGGTTTTTGAGCAGTATCTTAAGTGGGATAGCTGTTTTGGGCTTCCAGGTATTTCATTGTACCAAGTGGAGGGGCTTACTTGTTGGTCTACTTCAAAAGGAATTTTATGGACTCCCTTGGGTCCTTTCCTTTTTTAAGGGGAGAGTGTGAACACGGTCCTCCACTACCACAAATTATGCAGTTGAGTTTCCCACATTTGGGGAAATCACAGGGGTCAGCACATCTGGAGTACAATGAATAAGCCTTGCCATGGGAAAACCACCTTCGTGATCATGGTATCTCCCCTGCCAGGTAAGTATTCTTGGGTCCTTTTTGAAGCATTAGGAGTCCTGACAAATTGTCCAATAATAGGACCACACCCACCTTTTTCATTATGTCCCAGCCCAAGAGTGAGGTGGGGCAACTAGGGAATATAAGAAATCTATAAATAAAAAACCAAGTTTCAATACACAGGGAGGGGAGAAGTGAAAATTTTAATTTGTTTTTTCCATCAATTCCTACCACAATTGCAGTCTGAGAGGAAAGCTTTCTTGCAAAAGTAGGGAGAACAAAGTAATGTACCCCAATATCTATAAGGAATAGAATTTGTTTACCCAAGACTTCCAAGGCCACCTAAGGTTCCTCATAAGTGATGACAAGCTTATGTGGGAACTGTTGAGAGCACCCAGGGGCTCCTCAGTCATGTGAAGCTTCAGTTAACACACCCAGAGTTTTGGCTGGCCTAGCCCCTCTCTGGGAACAGGGACAATCCATTCTCCAGTGCCATTGGTAACCTCCTGTTTTGGAACATTCATGACAGAGACCTGGGGGTGGCTCTGGGCAATTCCTTGCCATGTGCTGCAGCTTCTTGCATTTGAAACAGGGTAGCTTTTAGGTCTTTTTTGTCTGAGAATGTCTTTTGGACATTGGGGGTGACCCCAATTGCAATACCATAAGTTTTGCTTGCCTTTTTTCCCTACTCGGTTCCCTCCTTTCCTCTTCCAGGTCACGATTGTTAAAAACCAGAAAAGAGATAGCCACCAACTGAGTTTTGTTGGTTGAGGGTCCCAGATTTAGCTTCTGAAGTTTTTGTCTAATGTCTGAGGCCAATTGATTGATAATATGGTGATTTAGGAGAGCAGCCCTTTCAATAGACTCAGGATCAATAGTAGTATATTTCTAAAGGCTTCTTTTAGTCTGTCATAAAAGGTTATATAGGGTTTTCCTCTTGCTTTTGGATAATTCCTTTGACCTTGTTATAATTCACAGGCTTTGTGGCTCCTGTTTTCATTCCATGATGGATGCCCTCCAACATGTGAGCCTTCCTTTGCATAATCCCAGTGAGGTTCAATCACTGGGACAGTGACATCCCCTGGATTCCTAGTTAAGGCTTCATTTGCCTCCCTAGGATCAGCAGTGAGAATTTTTTCCCTTTCTGTAGGAGTGTAACAGTTGACCAGGAGGAACTGAATGTCCCTCCAAGTAACATCAAATACTAATGCCAGGGTCTGGAACTTGACCATAAATTTATCTGGGTCTTCAGTATACCTTCCCAACTTTTCCCTATACTGTTGGATATCATTTACAATGAAGGGCACATGAACACAAATTGATCCCTTAGACCCTGACATTTTTCCCAAGGGAAGCACTGTTTGAAGAGTTTCTGAGTAAGATTTCTCATTTTGAGTGTATGGTGGACTTACTGGCATTGGGGGTGCTGAGGAGGAGGAGTCAGGGGAGTTGAGGTGGAGGCAATGTTGGCTCAGCATTAGGAGTACAAGGCAGAAGTAGTGGGGGTTCCCTTCATGAGACATGTGATGCTTCTTGTAAGAGAGGATCATCAAGGATATCTATGTTGCTCTCCTTAAGTTTTCATTGGGGTCTGGCATGCCCCTTACAGAGGGTTGGGTTTTGATATAGGGACATAAAGGACTGCATGTATGGTATCTCTGACCATCTTTTTAGTCTTTTGTAATATTGATCTAAATGCAAAATGGTGTCATAATCAAGTGTTCCATTTTCATAACATATTTTAGTCCCCAGTTGATATTGGGGCCAAACCTCATTATAGTAATGAGTCAAACGTTCCTTTTTTAGGTTAGCAAGGTCAAAGCACTCATATTTAAGGATACAGCCAAGTGAGGAACCCATAGGAACAAGTTGGCTAACCCCATTTTGGCCTGGGGAGAGAGAGAGGGAAATAGGAAGGAGGAAATTTACCCTTTAGGAGAGAGTAATATGGGAATTCTAGATGCTCAGAGTGTGCCCCATGTCTCTAGGAAGTCTCAACACATGTCCCTTTGACCTGTTCACCCATCTGTGGAGCAAGCAAGTAACAGGGTACCCTGTCTTTTGCATCAACTGTTTCCCTAATATTCTACCCCTGCATGAGGGTTCATGTGTGCTAACCCAATTATTACCCTGGTGAGGAGAAAATGAAGATCAGAGAAGTACACCAGATAATAGAAATGCATTAGAGTGGAATTTGAACCCATGGCCTTAATTTTGTTAGGCCAGTGTGCCATTGCAAGAATTCTATTATCAGCCCCTATCAGTTTCCCTAAAGAAATGAGACTATGGATATTGTGCTCCAAATGGAAGAATCCAAGCACAGCATGTGGATGGAGTGAGGTAGAATAGCTTTATTGAGGGAAGGGAGTCACCCATTCTGCCAGGTGAGAGAAGGGAAGAAGAAGAATGGCCAGGGTCTGTTAGTATGTCATTTTTTTATACCAACTTGAACTTGGAGGTGGGGAAGCATTTAGTCATCACCTGGCTCCTATTACCTATGGACTAGGGGGAGGAGCCCCTGAGCCAAGAGGGGGAGGAGTCCCAGACTATCCCTAACCTAACCTGCCTTAAAATTATTAAATCCTTTTTTAATTTCAGTTTTTTTCTTTTTCCCGGGTCTAACTCACAATTTTCTTCTTATTTTGGGACACAATGTTGTATAAATATTATTATAACTCACTTCTTTATTTTTAAAATGATATTTTCTGATCTTTTTGGTCAAGTTGATACTTTGTCAACATCAATAATAAATATTATGTTTAAAGAACAAAGTTATGAACCACATGTTCACCAAGGTATTCATTATATTAAATATAATTTATTAATGACTATTATTTTTCCATCTTTATATTTCTTTTCTCCCTTTTCATTTCATATGAACTTGCAAGTATGGAATATTTCTTTATAAATGAGTAAGTTGCATGTGGCATATCTGGAAATTTTTTTTTAAATCAGTGAAAAATAACAGAAATGGATATAAGTTAATTCTTTTAAAATTCACTTTATCTTAAAAGTTTTATTAATCCTAAACTTTCTATTAATCAAATTACTAAAAATTATATGCTATCTTTCTATAGATTGTTTTCTGTATTTCCTTCCAGAAAGTTCTAGTTTTTCTCTCTGGGTCTTTAATGGATTTTGAATTGTTTTAGTGTATATGCTATGAATCCAGAGCTTACTTGATTCTGTTTACTTTTTTCACCCTTTTTTCTTTCCATTCCTAACTCAACAATTTCAAACATCCTTTCTTCAAGTTCACTGGTTATACCTGCTCAAATTTTATATTGAATCCCTCCAAAAAAATTTTTACCTCAATTTTTGTATCTTTCAATCCACAATTTCTATTTGATTCCATTTTATTTCTCTTTCTTGATATTCTAATGTTATTCTTATATTGTTTTCTTGATATTCTTATTTTCTTCTACATGTTTTCCTTAACTCTTTGACACCAAAGAAAATTATTTTAAAGTTTTTACATCGTTAAGTCTGATATCTGAACTTCCCCTGGGATGGTTTCTTTGAATTTACTTTGTTCACTAGAATGGTCATATTTTCCTGTTTCTTTGTACACATTGGGATTTTTATTGCTGTTGTTGTTATTAGAAACTGGGTATTTAAGTCACATAACATTCAAAGCTTGGTCTCCCTGGTACTGGATCCTGACTCTGAGGCAATCCAGTAACCCACAGGGATCATCTCATTACAATAAACTCAGGTATGGCTGAAAGGGGTTTGTTATAAATAATAAAAGATGCTTCTATAATCTAGGAAAGTTCAAGGATTTTAGGAGTCCTAGTTCAGGGAGGGATAAAAACAAAATACAATTTCTTATGCTACAGCCAAAAACTAGAACAATTAGAATGTCCTTCAACAGGTGAATGGTTTACCAAAAATAAATAAATAAATAAATAATAAACCTATGGTACATAGGAATGAATTATTGCTATGACAACTTTGTTGAATCTCCAGAAAAGCATGCTAAGTGAAAAGAATCTAATCCAAAAAGGTTACACAGTATGACCTCAAGTATATAGCATTTTTGTTAGAACAAAATTTCAAAAATGAAGGCAGATTAATGGTTGCCAGGTGTGAGGGTGGGGAAATAGGAAGGTAGATATGATTATAAGAACAATACAAGGAATTCTTATTGTAATGAAAATGTTCCCTGTATTGACTAGGGTGGTGAATACAAAATCCTGTGTAAGATAAAATGTTTAGGACTAAGTACATACACACAAATGATTATAGTAAAATTGTGGAAATCTGAAGAACATTGTGGATTATATCCAATATTCTGGTTGTAATATTATACTACTGTTTTCCAGCATGTTAGCTAAGAAGAACTAAGTATAAAGTATGCATGAGATCTCTCTATTAATTCTTACATCTGTTATATAATTATCTAAATAAAATTTTAGATTAATAAATCAGTACTACATATCTAAAGAAAATTCTGAGTAATATTTTTACAGTTTCAAAGTAAAGTTAAACAAGAGGTAAAAACCAGAACCCACATAGTTAAAGACTAGAACATTTAGCTACAATAAATTGTTAAACTTCTAGCTAGGTGCCAGTGTCTCATGCCTGTAACCCTAGCTACTCAGAAAGCAAAAATCAGGAGGATCACAGCTCGAAGCCACCTCAAGCAAATGGTTCATGAGATATCTCAAAAGTACCCAACACAGGGCTAGAGGGATGGCTCAAGCCATAGGAGTACTTGCCTAGCAAGTGAGATGCCCTGAGTTCAAACCCCAGTACTGCCAAAAAAAAAAAACCAAAAAAGTTAAACTTCTGTATAAGAACTTGCAAAGTGAGTTAGGTCAAAAAAAAAAAATAAATAAATCACATAACAAAATTACTCTGAATATAAAATTCTCCTCTTTCCCCAGGAGGAAAATTTTTCATTATTCTATCCACCAATAAACTTGCCAAATTATTCCTAAAGACTAAACTCCTTGATATGTATAGTCCCAATATCTCTGCTCTGTAGCTTACATACAGATCATGTTTTCACTGAGTGAAGTCCTTTATGTTAGAAACCAATAAACAAAAAGAAAAGGAGTTGGATGCTAGTGGTTTGTGCTTGTAATCCTAGCTACTTGAGTGCCTGAGATGAAGAGGATTGCAGCCTGGACAAAAAACGGTTTTGAAACCACATCTTAGTGGAGAGAAACTGAACACTGGGGGTACACATCTGTCATCCCAGAAATGGTGGGAAGCTTAAAATAGGAGGATCATTGTCCAGGCTGGCCTGGGCAAAAACATGAGACCCTATCTCCATATTAAACAGTGCTAGAGACTTGGTTCAAGTGGTAGAGCATGTGCCTAATGAACATGAGACCCTGAGTTTGAACCCCAATACCACAGCAGGGAGAAAGGAAGAAGAGAGAGAGAGAGCAAAAAGAGTAAGAAAGAAAGAGAAAGGAAAGAAGAAAGAAAGGAAGGAAGGAGGGAAAGAAGGAAGGAAGGAAGGAAGAAAGAGAAAGAGAGAAAGAAAGAAAAAAGAAATTCTTGACCAAAAACACCCAGTCTGTGTGTGCTGGCTTCTTCCAGGACACTCCATTTAAGGAGGCTTCCACTGAGCCTAAGATTCAGCCCAAAGGGAAAGCAAGAGTGAGTCTTCTTAGATATTTTCTGAGCATGAATGTTGGCCTGGCCATGTGCATGACTTTCTATTTGTTTTTTTCAATCATTCACATTTATTAAATTCCTACTAGGTTATACTTAAATGATTGCAGGGTACTGACTCTTGATTCTATGGTGTCTCCATTCTCTTAATTTATTTATTTGTTTATTTTTTTTTTTTGGTGTGAAATATTTTTTTTTCATTTATTCATATGTGCATACAATGTTTGGATCATTTCTCCCCCGTACTCCCCACCCCCTCTCTCATCATCCTCCCCCTCCCTCTTCTGCCTACCCCCTCACTTCCAGGCAGAAACTGTTCTGTCCTTATCTCTAATTTTGTTGAAGAAAGAGTATAAACAATAATAAGGAGGACAAAGCTTTTTTTGCAAGTTGAGATAAGGATAGCTATACAGGGAGATTCCTACCATTGTTTCCATGTACAAATGTGTTACATTCTAAGTTGATTCTTCTTGAACTGACCTTTTCTCTAGTTCCTCATCCCCTTTTCCTATTGACCTCTGTCGCTTTAAATTTTCATGCATGACTTTCTAAATTCCCCCGTGTGCATGTTGCTTTTAAGTATTGTAATTTCTAAACAAACAAACAAAAAACGCTTCCAGCCTTAGATTTTTTGTTTATTGTTTGTTTTGAGACAAGGTCTTCCTATCTCTATGTGGTCTAGGCTGGCCTAGAACTTGTGATCCTCCTACCCCTGACCCCAGAGTGCTGATGTTACAGGCAAATTATTATAACTGTAAGAAATTTCTGAATAAAGACTACACCACATGTGGAAAAGAAAGATTTATTGGAACCAGAATGCACGGCTGCCTCCCCGAGATCAGGGAGCAGCAGCTTGGCTGAAATGGGTAGTGGGCTTTATAGGAGGGGCCAAGCCATGGGGGAGGGAGAGAGTCTCTGGTCTCTGATTATCTGTAATCACCAGATGGAACAGGTCGACATGCCTGGCTAGTTGAGTAACTGGAAGTTCCTGAGATTTTGCAAGCAGAGAAACAATCAGGGGAGAAACAAGCTGGGGGGAGGGAGGTTGGCAAGCAGTCATAAATCAGGGGATCTGGTTTCAGTGCTAGCCTTGGGGCCTTCTGCCCACCACAAGAATGCCAGTGACCTAACATTCCAGTCTTTTGTTGGTATTATGGGCACCGATCGATCCAGATGCTTTGTGCTGAGTGGAAGCTTCATTAAGTGGGGGGGGGGGGGATTGAGTTGGAATTTGAAAATTTGTGAGGTCCCCAGGAGCAGAAGCTGATGGTCTTTCCCAGGCTTAATTGGCAGACATCTAGGGTTAAAGAGCATTTTTTTTTGGTTTAAGGTTTTGTATTTCTATAGCATCATTACATGTGCAGTGTTTTTCTTTCTATAGTAGCCTCTATAATGGGCCTAATAGATTGTATAACCAAGGGAAGGAAGCAGGAAAGTATTATGCATGCTCCCAGAATTAGGCCCACTGCCCCTACCAGTGTTTTAAATCCACCCATGGCAGAAAATCGAGAGCCACATGAAGACTAAGAACTTATGTAGGAGTGGAAGAGGGAGAGAGTTTATGGGAGAGGCATAGCCACATGGGGCCCAGCAGTACACAAGGGTATTCATCCTTTGCTGTAGTGGAAGAGTCTGAAGTTGGTGAGCCATGTTTTATCCTTGAAAGATGCTGCCACTGGGAGATATCATTGAGCTTAACAGTGGTGGGCATTGTGAGGATGACCAGATAAGGGCCAGTCTACCAAAGTCCCAATGGAGAGGATCGAAGATCCTTTAGAAGGACAAGATCCTCTGGTTTTATTAGAAATTGTTATGAGGCCCTCTGAGGGGTGGAGCAGGATCTGGGCTACATGCTTTCTGAGAAGTTCCTGAAGGAGGTTAAGATAAGGTAGGTAGTCAGCCAGAGAAGCAGAGTCTGTTAGAGGCAAGTTTCCTAAGAGAAATGGGTGGCCATACATTATTTAAGACCCAAATAGGAATATTATAAGGAGCATAAAAAAGTGTCTGCTGAAGGCTGCATATCTAGGGATCCAGATTGCAAAATCCTGTAACTCCCAAGAAAGCTTTAAGCTGCTTTTATGGTGTGGGGGAGTGGGAAACAGAGGATTGGGTTGATTCATTCATGACTCAGGGAGTGAGTCTGTTCCTTTAAGACCACACCCAGGATTGGTAGAATCAACATAGTAAAAATGTCTATACTCCCAAAAGTAATCTACATGTTTAATGCAATTCCCTTCAAAATTCCAATGACATTCATTAAAGAGATTGAAAAATCTACTGTGAAATTTATATGGAAACACAAGAGGCCAGGAATAGCCAAGGCAATACTCAGTCAAAAGAACAATGCCAGAGGTATCACGATATCTGACTTCAAACTGTATTACAAAGCAATAACAATAAAAACATCATGGTACTGGCACAAAAACAGACATGAAGACCAGTGGAACAGAACAGAGGACCCAGATATAACCAACTTGTCTTTGACAAAGATGCTAAAAATATATGATGGAGAAATAGCAGCCTCTTCAACAAAAACTGCTGGGAAAACTGGTTAGCAGTCTGCAAAAAACTGAAACTAGACCCATGTATATCACCTTATATCAATATTAACTCAAAATGGATCAAGGATCTCAATATCAGACCACAAACTCTAAAGTTGATACAGGAAAGAGTAGGAACTACTCTGGAGTTAGTAGGTATAGATAAGAACTTTCTCAACAAAACCCCAGCAGCACAGCAACTAAGAGATAGCATAGATAAATGGGACTTCATAAAACTAAAAAGCTTCTGTTCATCAAAAGAAATGGTCTCTAAACTGAAGAGAACACCCACAGAGTGGGAGAAAATATTTGCCAGCTACACATCAGACAAAGGACTGATAACCAGAATATATAGGGAACTTAAAGAACTAAATTCTCCCAAAACTAATGAACCAATAAAGAAATGCGCAAGTGAACTAAACAGAACTTTCTCAAAAGAAGAAATTCAAATGGCCAAAAAACACATGAGAAAATGCTCACCATCTCTAGCAATCAAGGAAATGCAAATTAAAACCACACTAAGGTAACACCCACGCACAGGAAATCAATGTGAGTCAATGCCCTGTATAGCTATCCTTATCTCAACCAGCAAAAACCCTTGTTCCTTCCTATTATTGCTTATACTCTCTCTACAACAAAATTAGAAATAAGGGCAAAATAGTTTCTGCTGGGTATTGAGGAGGGGGAGAGGGGGGGATGGGTGGTAAGGCAGGGGGTGGGGGCAGGGGGGAGAAATGAACCAAGCCTTGTATGCACATATGAATAATAAAAGAAAAATTAAAAAAAAAAAAACACACTAAGATTCCGTCTCACCCCTGTTAGAATAGCCATCATTAGCAACACCACCACCAACAGGTGTTGGCGAGGATGCAGGGAAAAAAGAACCCTCTTACACTGCTGGTGGGAATGTAAACTAGTACAACCACTCTGGAAAAACATTTGGAGACTGCTTAAAAAGCTAAACATTGATCTACCATTTGATCCAGCAATACCACTCTTGGGGATATACCCAAAAGACTGTGACACAGGTTACTCCAGAGGCACCTGCACACCCATGTTTATTGCAGCACTATTCACAATTAGCCAAGTTATGGAAACAGCCAAGATGCCCCACTACTGACAAATGGATCAAGAAAATGTGGTATCTATACACAATGGAATTTTATGCAGCCATGAAGAAGAACAAAATGTTATCATTCACTGGTAAATGGATGGAATTGGAGAACATCATTCTGACTGCGGTTAGCCTGGCTCAAGAGACCAAAAATCATATGTTCTCCCTCATATGCGGACATTAGATCAAGGGCAAATACAACAAGGGGATTGGACTTTGAGCACATGATAAAAGTGAGAGCACACAAGGGAGGGGTGAGGATAGGTAAGACACCTAAAAAATTAGCTAGCATTTGTTGCCCTTAATGCAGAGAAACTAAAAGCAGATACCTTAAAAGCAACTAAGGCCAATAGGAAAAGGGGACCAGGAACTAGAGAAAAGGTTAGATCAAAAAGAATTAACCTAGAAGGTAACACACATGCACCGGAAATTAATGTGAGTCAACTCCCTATATAGCTATCCTTATTTTAACTAGCAAAAACCCTTGTTCTTTCCTATTATTGCTTCTAATCTCTCTTCAACAAAATTAGAGATAAGGGCAAAATAGTTTCTTCCAGGTATTGAGGGGGTCGGGGGGAGAAGGAGGGAGCGGGGTGGGTGGTAAGGGAGGGGGTGGGGCCAGGGGGGAGAAATGACTCAAGCATTGTATGCACATATGAATAATAAAACAATAAAAAAAAAAAAAGACCACACCTAGGTAGGTGACCTGAGGGAGACATAATTGGGCCTTCTCCGAAGGCCAGAAAGTTTTTAAAAGGACTCAGTCACCCTGCAGTTGAGGGGCTCTGTGGCTCTGCACTGAAGTACGTCATCAACATATTGGAGAAGGGTGGCCTCTGGGTAGTGCCAACCTAATAAGTCTCTGGTTAGGGCCTGTCCAAAAAGATGAAGACTGTCTTTAAACTCCTTTGTGGCAAAACTGTCCAGGTTAGTTGCTGTGAAGGGTTTGTGGAATCTTTAAAGACAAACAGGGGCTAACTGTCAGGATGCAGGTTAAATGTAACACTTTTGTATACAAGAGAGCTTTAGCTCATTATTTTATATAAATTTAGATTTTTAACTTTGTGAATGTTTGTATCATATTTAGATCAAGTATAGACACAATACTATTACAAGGTGGTCATGTAAAACACATGAACAAATATGTAAATGAACTCTGATTTAAAGAGCAGCAGAAAACACAAATAATTTCTTTGATAAAAGAAATTATCCCTATAACAGTTTTTTTGTAGATGTTATTCAGAGCAGAACAATATTAAAATAATCTTATTATTTTATAGGCATAGAGCATTTGATTTTAGTTTGACATGACCTTAAAATCTTTTAGGCAACTCTTAGAATACAGTCAACTTTAACTCTGTCACACTTTGAAGTTTACCTGTCTATTTCCTTTCCAGTTGTTTACTTTGTAACTTGTATTTTAAAATTTACTTTAAGAATTTTAAATTTAAATAAAACTGTCTTTCTTCTTCTGGCTGGAGGAGGAGACCACCCACCCCCACCATGGAGATCTGTGAAGGATAAAGCTTACCTGAGAAGTCAGGTAGCATCAAGTTGGTGATTGAGGCCTACCTGCTACTTGGACAGTTACCCTGTGCTTCTCCATGGTGATCTTGAAGGGGGCCGAGGTCCCAGGGCCACGTCAGTCTTCTGCCCCCGGGCCCAAGTGCTCTGTGAGGCCTTCACTCTGTTGAGAGTGGGAATGGGAGACTCACCTACCTTGCAGAGACAAAGAGGGGCAGTCAATCCTCCAGTGTCTACTCTGGCCACATCATGGACAGGATCTTGGTGGCAGGCAAGGGGAAGGGCAGTGTTTTGCCAATGTCTTGTCTCATTGCCCTTGAAGCAGGCCCCTGTAGGCGTGTGTTGTTGTCCGGCCCATCTGGAAGTTGGAGGAGGAGGCCTCAGGGAAGCCATCAAGAGCTGAGCCTTTTACTGGTCTCAAGCCTCATGTAGGTTATTAAATACCTGAAATGCCATTTTCACAAGATCTCCCTGGGGGGTTTTAGGGCCACCCTCTGCCTGTTTAAGTTTTCTTTAAATATCAGGGAAGGATTGGGAAATAAAATAAGAGTTGAGAATAATTATTCCATCCTTGGAAGATCGGTCTCATGCCAAGTCATATCATATGCTTGAGTTAGGTATTTAAATTCTTTAATATAGGACACTGAGTCATTTGAGAAGGAGTTAAGTCTCTTTTCAATTTGAGAAAGAGATCAGTCATGGAAAAGGGCACATGAACTCTGATAATGCCGTCAGCTCCTGCCACCTCACAGAGTGGGTACAGGTGGGCTGGACATGCTTGGGAAGAGGTATGGGGGCAGGTATGGAACACAGGTGGGGAAGAGAAGGGTGAGGGTGTAGCATGGGCTGAGGGCAAGGCTGGCAGTGTTGGTTCCTGAGGAGCCAATGGGTCATGGTCAATTGTAACTATTGTAGAAGGGGAATAGGGTGGCAGATGTTTGGGAGAGCCAGCAGGGGTGGAAGAAGGGGGCTCGGAGTCATGGGAGGATGGGGTGGGAGAACAGATTGAAGTAGAGGACAAGTGGGAGGAGTTGGGAGGTGGGCAGACAGAGCCTGTGAGGTCACAAGTAAGAGAAGAGTCTTTTGAAGGGGGTTCAGTGGGAGGGAGAGACACAGACTTTGAGAGGGGTTTGTCACTGGCAAGGAGGATGTGAATGGCATTACAAGATTGGAGGAGCGAGAGTTGAGAGCAAAACGAAAGCAAAGCTTGGATGAATGGAATTTCAGACCACTTGCTGTTGCGATGGCAGAAATTGTCAAGACTTAGAAGTGTGTGAAAATCAGTCGCTTAGGTTATATATCGTCTTAGAGACCAAGGGGAGAGTGCAGAGAAGGTATCCCAGTGGACACATCTAATGTAGAGTGGGAAGTCCCCATAATGTAGAAGAAAAAAGGAGAGAGAGACAGAGAGAGAGAGAGAGAGAGAGGTGCCTTGGTAAGTTTACCCTTCAGGCCAATATAGGCCTAGGACAAGATCTAGCCTCCCTTACATGAGGCAGGCAAGAACAGCAGAATCTTCCAGTTGCTGTTTGGTCAAAATAAGCTGGAGGGGCTGTCTAGTTCTCACCCTAGGCAGATGAAAGGAAGACAGGGAAAGAGAGCAAGAGAGAGAGAGGCGAGGAGAGTGGGAATGTCACCTGAACGGGTTCCCAAGGGCAGGCGTCCCCGGCCTGGGTTGCCATCCGACAGAAAATGCCCAACCAGTTAGCCAGGCGTCCCTGTGCTAAGCAGTGGACACCCCAAGTGGGGGTAGGAGGCATACCTGGCACCGCACGACTACCAGACCAGACAGAGCAGGCAGCCATGAGCAGGGTGACACTTACTGAGTCTGAGGAGAGGAGTAGGTCAGGTGGAGAGCAGTGGAAGAGAAAGGCTAATGATGGATGGGAAAGCCAGCAAGGCAGTAATGTCCGAAATCCACAGTCCGGAGGCACATGGGGTCAATTCAGCAGTCTGGGTTTGGGAGAGGGCAGGACATGGAGGCGAAGGGAGCAGCCCCAGGCCAGAGCGTCCTGTTAACCTCTCCCAGGTTTCGGCACCAGATGTAAGGAGCTGCTAAATAAAGACCACGCTACGTGTGGAAAAGAAAGATTTATTGGAACCAGAATGCATGGTTTCCCCCTCCTCCCAGATCAGGGAGCAGCAGCTTGGCTGAAATGGGTAGTGGGCTTTATAGGAGGGACCAAGCCATGGGGGAGGGAGAGAGTCTCTGGTCTCTGATTACCTGTGATCACCAGATGGAACAGGTCAACATGCCTGGCTAGTTGAGTAACTGGAAGTTCCTGAGATTTTGCAAGCAGAGACACAATCAAGGGAGAAACAAGTGTGTGGGGGGGTGGTTGGCAAGCAGTCATAAATCAGGGGGTCTGGTTTCAGTGCTAGCCTTGGGACCTTCTGCCTCCCCCAAGAATGTCAGGGACCTAAAAATAACCACTCTTGTCCACTTTGCAGCTTTTGTTCCCAGGCATTTGGTAGTCCATTGTTGTTTGGCTTCACTGTTATCTGTTGCCTCAAGCATCTGAGAAGTGTTAGTTCAAAGGAAGGAGAAAAATGAGTGTCTTGTATTACCCCCCCCACACACACACACATACACACACGCACAGGTGGAGGAGATGTAAACAGCAGTCTGCTTTGCTCCCCCTAGAGTAAGAGAGTTCCCCACTGGGAATGCAATCAGCAGCCTCTTCAATACCAAAAGTTTCTCTCAAAGGTGAGGGGTGTGGCAAAGGCAAAAAAAAAAATGCCTCAAAACAGTCCTACCATTTGGAATTTGCTTTTCTCTTGATTCAGCATTTTTTTGATTGCTATAAACTTTTGAATGTTTTTCAGATTTCTGACAAAGTTCATTCTGACAGTTTCTGCTTGTTTTTCATGTTTCTATGGAGGAATTAGAGTTTGGAGCTGCCTGCTCTGCCATTTTGCTGTCACTTTCTTTATGCCTAATCTTGAAAGGAATGTTTGAAATACTGTGTTGAGGAAGATTGTGAGGCTACCTTAAGTGGGAGAATATGTTAAGACTGATTAGTTATATCCTTTATTGTTATGAAGAAAGAATGTAACATCAAATTGTATAGTTTCCAACTATGGACAAGTCTATCTACATGCTATGTGACCTTGAACACTGTCAGAACTGAGCCACAGTTTCTAGAATATCACTCTAGTACTTGCTGGAAATGTCCTACACTGTAGCTCTGCATAAACTTTCTGACAGGGACCATATCACTGGCTCATAAAACAACCAAGTATCCCACTAGTGGATGCTGTAACAATGTGGCATGGAGAAAAAAGGGGAGAATTTACCAATATACATCCTATATTCAAATCTCAACTATCACTTACTACTGTAATTTTGAGCAAATAATTACACTGTGGGCTTAAATTAGCTCATTTCTTAAATAAGCTCATTTGTAAAATTTTTTTGCTAAATTTTGTCTTCATAACTTTCCAATAGCTTGTTGAAAATAGCAAACAATGTATCTGTGAGCATGGTTTGATCTGCTAACCATAGCCCTAGACTCCTGAGAAGGTAAAGGACATGAGATGGTATGGTTTCTCTTAACCAGTGTAATAGTGCTCCCATATCTTGAATTTCCCTGGAAGATCTCAGTTTATATCCATTGCAGCATATGAATAGCATATGAATAGGGTCCCTTTCAGATTTAAAATATTCTAAATTTAATAAATAGATGGTTGCCTTAGCCATATGGCTATGAATGAACATCATGCCCTAGTTTATCGATCTCCTAGAAAGAGTGATTTAACAAAGAAGAAAAGAATAGTAGCTTGTATTGGAAATTTCATAATAAATTGTTCCATTCTGTTCACTTCTTCTTTTTCATTTCTTCTGTTAGTTGTCTGCCTTCAAACACCATTCTCTACTCTCTTAGTACCAGAAACTCAATTTTTAGTTGGGCATGTTGCTACCTAGAATAAAAAACAACTGTTCCTACTCTCTCTTGAAATTTTCCAGTCTGATAACTAAATTCTGGACAATCATATGTAAGTGTTTAGTAAGACAACTAAGAAGGTAATTAAGCAGTGGGATGACTTAAGTTATAAGAACAAAAAAGAGTCCTTTCCCAGTGGAGTCAGCTATATTTAATATCTTTCCTTTTGTAGTTGTCATGTGGACTTAATGATTAGAACTGCAGCAGCCCCCTTGGGCCTCCAAATGAATTTACAGATAAGTATCATTCATTGAAATAGTGTAGGGACTAAATAGTTAGAAACTTGAGTTCCTGATGGGTACTTGGCATTTCAAAAAAAGAAATAAATTCCCTTGTATTTTAAGTGACTACCTTCTACTTTCTAGATCTCTGTTACTCTCAGACTATCACAATATCACAGTCCTAACAAATATACAATTTGCTCCATGGGCATAGAACAGGGTATATCATAGCATAAAATCTGTCCTCTACATTATAGGCTGACAACACTTTTAATTCACAGGCAAAACACTTAGTTAAACTGCTTCCTGCTATGCCTTGGAAAGTAGACACGGGCTGTATAGAAAACAGATCCAGTAGTCTTAAAGGTTTGTGTAGAATTAAGATCTTGTCTATACTAGCCGCTGCATGCTATTTTCAACAGTTTTACTAGAAATAAACTTGAACTAGATCCACCTCTTGCGCAGGCATTAGAAAGTTTCTAACCCTCTGTCTGTCCCCTTCTATCCCTGAGTGTGTGTGTGTGTGTGTGTGTGTGTGTGTGTGATGCAATCTAACTGTATTAAATTTGAAGATTTAAAGACTAAAAAAAAAAGACAATTTCTTTCTATTCTGAACTCACAGAACAGAAACATAAACTCATAAGTTTACTCCACAGAATCAGCCTAAGCAGGACATAATCATTGACCCTCCTTCCATTAAAAGTTCTCTGTCAGACAATGGGAGGCAAGCTACCAGCACAGATCAGATTAAGTGTGTCGCCTTCCCACCCAAACCTACCCTTTTAAGTGATCTGAAGGTAGAAGCAGGTTGAGCAACTACCAGATCTGAAAAATCAAACATAACCACAAGCCTGGACTGCGGTTACCTGTTACTATTAAAGTGTTAATAGTATTCAAACCTGCACTGGAGGGAAATGGGCTGTACTATCTTTGCAGGCTCCTTTGTGGGATTCCATCCATTGCCATAATAGCAATAGAAAGTCATGAAGAAGGAGAACCTTCCCAAGAGGGCAGAGCAAAGAACCAAAGGGGACAATGGCAGAAGAATTTCTCCAGAGAGTAGAAGTAGGAGCAGATAAGGCAACCAAAGAATCTGTTATGCCACTAGCTTTGGGAGCTTCACTATGTCTGCCTAGCATGATTTCATCATTTTGATGTGCTGATGACTCCAGAGTTTACCATGCTACACATGTTCAAAATGGAATTTTTAATGTTATGCTTGCTGTTCCTTATCTTCAGCATGTGCTTCAGCCAGCTAAGTGTCCAAACAATACAAAACTAAACATAAACCTAATAACAGAACTCAGAAAACCTCCAGAGACCCTGAATATTGAGACAGAGGAACAACTACCTTCTTTGCACTTAGATATAACTATGTGACTAAGTTCCAAGCAATAAGTTTTCAATGAAAGAACCGAGTACTCAAGGAAGCTTTTTATAAAACCATAGAACACTTCCTTCTTTTCTTACTCCATTCTAATAAATAAGGTACAGATGGAATGGTAGAAATTGCAGCAGCACCTAGGATCAAAGATACTCATAGTTAAGGATGAACAAGCAGAGAGCCAGAAGATGACAAAGGGCCACCACACCAGCCCTGAACTATTTATTTCAGACTTTCTTTATTTGATAGACATTATCTTCTCAATCAAGACATTTAGAATGTTTTGTGTATGCATGTCTGTGTTTTAAATATAGCAAAATTAATCCAATGAATATAATCTTTTATATGTATCAAAGACAGAATAAGTATAGTGATAGTTTTATTAGACTTTTCTTTCAACCAAGACTAAGACAAACGAGGGAGGGAGAGACTCAGATCTACCCTGAGAAGCTGCATACCAACTATTTTCAGTACAATGGCCTTAATAAGGAGTAATTATCTGGATTATTTTTCCAAAAGTATTTAGTTTACCTAACCACAAAATATATCATTCTTTAGAGTTTGAGTGCAAATAAATTATGTAGTTCTCTTTTAAATTTTAATATTTAAAAATCAACAATTATATTACTATTCTGCAAAACACATTTTTCTGTCTACTGTTTTCTTAACTTCTTAGAAACATCTGTAAATGAAATTGCTATGAAGTTTTTACTTTACTATATACTATGGCAAACCATGGGTAGAGATTGCTGTATAATGCTACCCAGATTTCTTTCCTTTAGAACAAAGGTGTCCTTTTCCCAGTTGTCAGCTCCCTTAAGGTTGTGGGCCTAGATAAAGTCAAGGTATGTCAAAGACTCTATGGTCACTGGTGAGCAAATGGAGTGAAAAGAACCAGTCCATTCCTACCCAATCTTGTATTCTTCCTCCAAAAGGTGCCATTGAGGATGGGGCTAAAGTCTGGATACCTGCAGAAGATCATTCTGCCTATAGGAAGGCATTACTGCTGAATTCTGGGTTTTGTGAATAGACCTAGACACCTGGTTGCATTAATCTATTAATTCACTTTGTTCACTTATTATTTGCTATTTCTGCTCTCTGCTAAGAATTTGAGTGGATTTTAAAAAATCATTTGGATAAATTTAATGGTCTTGCTTCCTTTGGACTTTAGTCTAAAAGAATATCATGAACCTGTTACCAATCTAGAAGTCAAGGGAAAAGCCCAAGAATGCAGCATGTCATCCCTTGGTCTAAAAGAAGATACTTGATTTGCCTGGACTGTCTGCAGCTGTGCATATGTATTCCCAGGTGGTGATACCAAGAGACACAGGTCTTTATTGTTAAGTCCCTAAGTCATATGAGAGTTTCTCACATTTGCATCCTATAACTCTAATATCTGCATGTTTATAGGCAGTGGATAGTCTAGAAATTAAAATTGTCTAAAGGGTCCAATTTCTGAAACAAGCACCTCAGAAATGCCTGAGATGACCAATGTTCATTCTACTCCACTATGCCCAAAAACATTTCACATATCATCAGAAGCCTTTGGAAATCAATTGTATGCTTTTGGTGGGGGGACCCAGACCCAAAAGCATGGAAGGTGTAGCTGACACAAACACTTTGATCAGGTCACAGTCAGACCTATATATAACCATCTTTTCCTGGGATGATCACATGGTAAGGACAGCCAAGACAAAGTTATCTATCCATGGAGCATCAACAGGAAAAAACTCTATGATGACCTCTATTGCATTGATGTAGGTGATATGAAGGCAAAGAAGCTAAGTTCCACTGAAACCACTATGACAGTTTATCTATGGCATGGGTTCATATAGGAGTACAGTCCACAATGTGTCAATGTCACATAGAAAAGTAGCATTGGACTCTGCTGACATTTGTCATCTCTTTTTCTATTACCCTGAAAAAAGGATTATTTCAAGGCTAGTGATATCTACACCAGAAAAAAAAAGGGGGACCAAATTCCTTCACTCTAAGAAGAGAAAGGGGTTTTGCTGACAAACCAACATTGTGACCTCATGAGGAAAATCAGACTGACACTGTGAGCTTTTGTGTTTGGAAAGAAGAATACAGAGTAGGAAATCTGTAATGAGCATAGTATAATTGTACTTGACTGAAAAAAAATCCATATTTTATTTGATGTGATGTCTCAGTAAAAAAGAATTTCCTCACCCAAGATCAAATTCTTTCCTTGATAAGATCAAGATATATCACCTACGAAATAAGAACAGTCTCATAAATAACTAGTCAAAATTATAGGACAAAGGCTTAGCCTCCTTACTTCAACTTGGAATGATTATAAAGGGCCATCACATCTCCAGAGCTCCATGTGTGATCTACTGAGACCCTGGTATCAGTTACAATCCAACTGAACTTTTCCCACCATCCAGTCTTACATTCCTCATTTCTTCACATGCATTAACAAGAGCACTCCCCAATAAACTTTCTTCCTGTGAATCTCTGTTTCTCAGGAACACAAAATGAGATATCACTTAGGTATTAAATTGCAGGCAGTCACTTGTGTATTAAATTGCAGGCAGTCACATTTCTTGATTAAATTTGTACATATTAAGCCAAGAGCTAGTGGCTCATACCTGTAATTCTAGCTGCTCTGGAGATAGAACCACAATTTCAGGTCAGCCTGGGCAAAAAGTTCATGAGACCCCGTATCAACAGAAAAAGCTGGGTGTGTTATCATGCACCTGTCAATCCAGTTACTGTAGGAACCATAAATAAGAGGATCCTGTCCAGGCAGGCCAAGCAAAAAGCAAGGTTCTATCTCAAAAGTAACCAACATTTAAAGGGTTAGAGACATGGTTCAAGTGACAGCATCTGCTTAGCAAGTGTAAAGCCCTGTGTTCAAACCCACGTATTGCCAAAAAATAAATAAATAAAATGTGTGTATATGGTATGTACTTCTGGCAACAAGGAGTGGTATTACAATATATTAGCTTTATGGAAATTTTCACTCGTTGTCACAAATTCTCAAGACCAGCACATATAAAAGAATCAGAAAATATGAAGTATCAATTATATATGCTAAGTAACAAAAATTTATTGATGCAAAGATTAACCTTTTTATTTATCATGATTCTGTGGGTTGGCAGGTTGGTTCTTCTTCTGGCTTTACCCATGTTCACTCGTGTGGCTACATTTAGTTACTAGGTCATCTGCAATCCTGATTCAGGTTAGGATAGCTGGATTTCTCACTCCATGTAGTCTTTAGGAGAGTTGACTGGACTGCTCGAAAAAAAAAAAATGACAAAAGGTAACTTGCACATAGAACACTTATAAAACTAGGCTTTTTTTTTTTCACTTTTTCTAATGTCATACTGACCAGTGAAAGTGACATGACCCAGCCCAAAGTTAGCATGCAATGGGATTACATATAGCTTGGGTGTAGGGAAATATGACTGAACTCTTATCCCTGATTTACTGAAGAAGAAGGAAGTGAAATGTGAAGAAATAAGGAACTTACTTGGTTATGAAGTGGGAAATGGAGAAAATGGGATTTTAATCCTAATGGGTTAACTTCAGGATCGTGTACTCATCTGCACTACAGTTTTTCTCTCTTTCTCCCACATCTTTTTGGGGCAGGAGGTAGAGAGTGTGAGATGGATAATGAAGTACAGGCACAAGTTAGGTAAAAAAGATTGTAGAGACTACTTACCTCTTTGATTTATAGATGATTATTTTGGGACCTACAAGTATGAAATAATTTTCCCCAAAGCATGAAAGTAATTAAAAGCAAAGCTCTTTACATTATGTATCCTTGTCTTTGCTACAATGCAGAATATCATAAAAGGTTAGGAATATTCAATTCTATACACAACAAAATAAGGCTGAATGGATTCAGACTCTACAGATCATGAAGTGCAAAGATGGATTCCTTTCACCAAATTAGAGAGCACCAGCACTAGAAGATGTCTGTTGCAGCATAAAAGATAAAAGGGATTTATGCTTTGTACTTTACTACTTTGCACAGTTGGTAGTAAACATATGCAAGTCATTACCCCAGAAGGTTATATAGTCTGAAAATATAAATAGGCTCAGGAAAGGCTTAGATAAATTCATGAATGAAGTTTATAATGGGCTACCAAAAGGAAGTTAGGGATCACAGACTCCCCAAGGTTCGGGTGTGGAGGGCAACAGGCACGCTTTCCTGAAACACATCAAAGAAACTGTGCTGGATCTCTAGACTTGATGTGACTTGGTATGACAGTTATATCCTCATATTCATTATATAAGATCCTCCAATCCATGCCACATTTTTAGCTAAAGATACAGTTAGACTTCATTCATTTACATTAAAAACATTTTTAAAATTATGCCTTTTCTCCATCAACAAAACTAAGACTGTCATTTCTTTAGCAGATCTTTATATAATTTAAAGTTTTTCATGTTTTCCTACTTCTTTCTACTAATTCATCTTACATCCAATTTTCTTTCCCTTCTTAACTATTTCAGCTCTCTGAAAAATCTTCTGCCTCCCTTTAATCTTTATTATTCCCTTCTTTCCAACTTCCTTTCATTTCTCTTTAACCTTTTACCTTCAATCTTTTTCGAACTTCCTTTAAACTTTATTATGATGCAGGAGATATATGCCAGTAATTTTTTTGATTGACTCTCAAAATTTATTATTATAAAATAAGAACATCATCCAGTCAAAGCTCAAAGTGAATAAAATAATTCAGAAAGAAATCTGTAAAGATTATCATAAAATAAATACACAAGAACAAAAGCAAGCATACATGTCAATGTTCTATTAATATACAAGTTCCATTGCAATAATATAAAATATGCTCTCAAAACAACAGATCTGAAAAGAAAACTACATTAAGTGATGTCTGAAGTGAAAGCTTAAAGAAAATGTTGGTTTTGTTTATTTAGAAAGGGGTATGTGCATTATAAAATTGATCTGCTCCTATCTCTGCAACTAAAATAAGTAAATCATACAGAAACACTGTGTTTGCATGGAAATTGCTACTTTAAGGATACTTTATTTTGTTGCCAAAGTACATTTGTAATTTGAAGTGCATATTAGATTAAAGTTATAACATTTTGACTTTAAAAACAAAATGTTATAATATTTTGCAGTATATTAATTTCTAGAATGCATAATAAGAATCCTGTTCTCTACTTAGATTATTTTGGAAAACATATATGTGTGATATATCTTAAAAATGCTCTAACATAAATGGGAAGCCAAATTTTGGAAAAGGTGCTGATTGAAAAATTAAAAAAAAAAATACTTTAAGGCTTACAGCCCTGAGTTGAGACCACAGTCCTACCAATAAAAATTAACACTTTGTTAGAGTTATTAATATTCTTGAAATGGATTGTCAATAAAGTCATTTTGTTATTCATTTTTCATTTCTGCTGTAGTCACTATGATATGTCTTGATCTTTTAAAAAACTTGTAATATTTAGCTTAAGTGTGGGAATAATTGTTCCTTGTTTAGCTACACTTCCAGGTTATTTTAATTATGTATACTTGACATATTTAATAGGAATTGCCATTCTGTTATTATTCTATAAGCATTTATTTAATGTCTATAGTATTCTAAATAACATTAACTGCAGTGATTACATCAATTAAAAATTAAATTAAAATAATGTAACCATTGATCTCAACATCCTATTTCACTAATTCTTTTGATTTCCTCTAAGTCCTTTTGGGTCTATCATAGAGATTTGGATTTCTTTCAACCCTATTGTTCTATACTTTGTCAAATTCCAAAAGCAAAGACTGTCTTGCAAATAAGACCCAGACGTGATACCTAGACTATTCATAACATTCACCTATGATAAATATCAATTCAGAAGTACTTTGAAGAAGCAGGTGCTCCCTGTAATCCACTTTGACTAAGATGACCAAGTAATCCTGCTTTCCACAGCAAACTGTGAGGGTTTTATGGGGCAATGCACAGTGTCCCATATCAGCAATGCTGTCTGCAGGGCTTATGGCACAATCCAGGCAAGAGGGTTTCCACAAAACCACACTTCAATGTAACTTAAGTTTTTGGTAGAGTACCAAAGTTTCTGTGAATTTTCTAATAAATTTTAAGGCATGATTTCCTGCCTAAACTACTAAAACTAAGGTTTGCTTTTTCCAGATAAGAATTTAATATAATTAACATACCAATATCTTTAGTTCTTTATAAGCAATATTATAAGTATTTTTCTTTTTTTAAAAAAATGTTATTAGTATATGACAGTTATATGGATGGTTCATTATGACTTTGCCAAATATATGTACATTGTACCCCATATTGTTTCATCCCCTCCATTATTCTATTCTCTCTCTCTCCCCTCCCCTTCTTAAAATGACTTTGAGAGGTTTCAATGTTCCTTATTCTTACATGTATAGAAAAATACCTTAAGCACGTTCACCTCAAACACTGTCTTTTCTCTCTTGTCTATTTTCTTATCCTGTCCATACTTAATTTGTAAAATTCAAAGCATGAACAAATCAAAGCAACCCGTAAATAAGAAAGGTTGAAGAAACCTATTCAAACATTTGTAATTGTATTTTTTTTAAAGAGAAAAGGCAGAAGAAAATATACAAGTTATATATATATATATATTTTTTTTATTGTTTTATTATTCATACGTGTATACAAGGCTTGGGTCATTTCTCCCCCCTGCCCCCACCGCCTCCCCTACCACCTACTTACAAATTATATTTTTGAGAGAACAAAGTAAGTCATTGCAGATGTAAGTAGGTAGATATGTTGTCAGTAGCTAATAGATTTGTTTTCTTAATAATCACTCCAGTCTATTCATAGAAAATACTACAGAGACTGGAATGTACATTATCAGAATTTCATGCTATTGGATTCTAAATATGTTTGAAGTTTCACTAAATAAATACATTTGTTAAAAACCTTAAGCAAAAGGTAAGAGTGAATTGGAAGGAAGTAACTATTTATCTGCTGCAGATTGTTGCAAGAGCTTCCTAATGTGGTGATTCCCTAAATCATAGAGAGTCAATTTCCCAGTCAACAGAAGAAGCAATTAAATTGCAGCATGTTGGAGCTATATATGAAATTCAATTTTCTAGCCTGTCTAAAAATACACTTAAGCTTAAACTAGGCAAAGTGGTTAACAATACTTAGAAAAAAAACTCTAACCAGTATTGAAAAGAAAAGGGAAGGAAAAAGAAAAGAAAAGAAAAAAACAAGAGGTAAGACAAAGGAGAGGAAGGGAAAGGGAGGGGAGAGGAGAAGAAGAGGAAAGAAGAAAGGAAGGTAGGTAGGAAGGAAGACAACAGGCATAAAACATAAACAAATGAGAAGGAAAAGACTAATAATCAATAAATCTCAACATTGTGTAAAACAAAGAATAGACAGATGAATAACTACTGGACCTATCAGAAATAATAACCTAAAAAAAGAAATAATAACTTATCATATAAAGCTGACACTTAAGCAACAAGATGTCCCAAAAGGAGATAACTAGTATCCATAAAAATAGATATTGGGGATTGAATCAAACACAGGAAAGGAAGTCACAAATCTGTGAACAAATCCCCACCAAATGTCGTCTGAGCTAGCATTGTGAAGTGAAGACTCAGGGAAATTAAACTAGAGAAGTTCAGGAGGAAAATCAGCATGGTATACCTGAAGAGGAAGATACGATATTACAAACAAAGGCACTAGGGAAATTTAATACATCAAATATGGTGAAGCCCACCATGCAACAAGTTCCTCACATACGTGATCTGGCAACCATCTCTTTCAATCTATACTCTTGATTATGAACTGTCATTCAAAGCTCACTAGACCTTTGGAAAAAAAGTGCTAACTTGAAAGATGAATATTAAACCAAAGAGCTCTGAGAAAATAATAAGGCAGGGGTAAAAACATCCTTGCCAACTTTAACATCTTAAGATAGGGAAGAGATATTGTAGATATAAACATGGAGAAGATACTATAAGAATGAAAAAAAAAGAGATGTCATAAGTTCTGGAAGGAACTTTTGTAATTACAGAATATAATAATAGAAATGCATTGGAAAAAATTCATAAATGTTTTAAAGAAAAATTAGTGGGAAGTTCTCAAACACAATTTTAAAATTTTAAAATAATTATAAAATCAAAGGAAAACAATAGAAAAATCAAAAGACAATGTGTGATTCCCATCACGCTACCAAAAAAGAATAACAGAGGAAGAATATTGCCAAAAAAATGCAAAAATCTTTCTAAAGTACAGAATTTCTAAATTGAAAGAATCCACTAAATAGCTAGATAAAGTAATGAATTAAACTTTATTAAGTCATAGCACTGAGAAATATTAGATCATGACAACCAAGAGAAAACTCAAAAGGGTTCTATGATTAAAAAGTGAGGTGAGGAACACAAAAATAAAAACAAACCTTGCAATGTTTCAGTAATCAAATTGGTCACTAATGGCAACACTGGCAGCTAGAAGACAATGAAAAATGCTTTTTAAATACTCAGTGAGACTTTTCTGCAGTAATGGAACAGTGGTTTAAACTACTTCAAACAGTGGTTAAAACTATTTACAAAATCAGTTTAGTTGTGCAATCCAGAGTCTCAGCACTTGTGAGGCTGAGGCAGGAAGATTACAAAATTCTAGGCCAGCCCAGGCTACATAGTGAGACCTTGTCTCAAAAAACAAAACAAACATGCACAATTTCAAACCTTGTTTTCAAATATGCAAGTTCTCAAAACAAGACTTCCCAGTTCCGGAGTCTTTTTTTTTCAAGAGGCTCGTTGAAGATGTGTTTCTCTAAAATAAGAAATAAGCAAAGCAAAGAAACAAAGGACACAATCAAGAGACACTCAAAGGGATTTGCTAGTGAAGCTGACTCCCTGATTAAGAGCCTGTTGGCTTCCACAGAAAGCAGCAGTTGCAAGAAAAACATCATGTATAGCCATACAGACACACAAGAAAATGCAAATGCCTATGTGAATGACCATATAAACAGAACTTCCACAGTTCTTTCATGCAACATAGGGATAAATTATTAATAGACATGAGAATACTGTCAAATTATAAAATAAGGCACTTAATTTCAGAAAACCAAAAGTTGGTGAATGGAAATTTTGATATGTATTGTATGCCTGCCAACAGTACTACTACGTAATCACAAGAAGAAATATTTATTTTCTTAGAATGTATAACTACATTATGCAGGTGTTGAGAGGGCAAATGTGTTTTCTAGCTCTGAAATTGGAACTTATTTAATTGAGAAAAATTATAAGCTTGTTACTTGAAAATAAGGACTACAGTACTAAAGAAATAAGTAGAAATCTTAAAAGGGATTTTTCTCAAAGACTGGAGAAGAGAGGTCTTGTATGTTTGCTATTTTTGCTATATGACTCTTAATTTTTTTATTTCATATGCTGTTGTCTTTGATTAACAGATAATACAGATTCTTACATCCCCCGTGGATGCATCCAGGCAAGACATGGAAACATAGTGAGGGTGATAATAAAAGTTTATTAAAGGTTAGTGAAAAAAATTACAAAAGGCCATGAAAGGCCAGATATGAGGTGGAAGCCAAGAAAGAGTCTTCCTCTTTCCAGGTGCTTTTAAACACTAAGCTAACCTATGGTAAGGAAAAAACCTGGTGACTGCCATGAGTGGGAGGGCATGGGGGTTCCTGGGCTGAGGTGGAGGTAGTTTGAGTTGTTTTCAGGTCTGGGTGTGAACAACCTACACACATTTGCAATGGATAAGAAGACTCAGAGAAAGAGAAGAATCTTCAACCTGAAATATGATATTACATCATATGTTTTAAGAGTCTGGAACTTTTCCTATCTTAGCCTGCCTCACATACAAACATATACATATAATTTTGCTAACAGAAACTGAATCTATACATGGTATTTAGAAAATAAAACACCATAATCACACTATGTGGTCGATCTTATTATTCCTATTTTGCTCAGAAAGACTTGGAAAGGTCAAAAACTAAATATTGGCAAAGATAAGATTTATACTGTGGTTTTCCTGAGTCTATGGCCCTGCGCTTTCTACCATGGTACAAAGTTCTTCAAACTGTGATTGTCTTTGTCCATTCACATTTATGCCGAATGCACATTTGATTGGTGTTTTCTTAGGAACATGTGCACAGTCACTTATGCCCAAGTTCTATTATTTTGAAATACCCAGGAAGGGGCCAAAAGAAGTGAGGAAAACTGAACACTCTGAAACACCCTGAAGAAAGGCTTTGTGGAGTATGTGTGTTTGTGTGGAGAGAGAGAGAGAGAGAGAGAGAGAAAAGCATGGTGAGGATGGGGGGAGGGAGATAATATTTTATTTATATTGCCTTTAATTCTTAACTACTAAAGTGTCTAAATGAGTATCTGGTAAAGGCAATCAATCCTGACCTAAGTGTTTACACACTATCTACACTGATGCTGAAATAGAATAAATATTGTGTTTCTTGCTTAATACTGGAAGGAGGATAATGTATTAAACTAATTTCCCCTCTACCACTTACAAAAGTCTCACTGAAAAATCTGCTAGAGAAAAATTCTTTAAACCTAAACATAAGAAGTTAAAATGGCAAAATATAATCAAATAGAACCACTAAAAATTATAGTATCAAATGCCTTTTGTTGACTTCAAACACAAAGGGCTGCTATACTACATATGCTTGTTTTTTAAAGCAAGCTTGTTTGTAATACAAAACTGCATATGCACTGCTTTCCAACATATAGTTATTTCAGAGAAGTTATCTACAAAATGTGTGCTCATAACTGTGGCTATGAGCAATCAAAACAAGAAAACACCTATAGATTACTGAAACACGTATCATGATACTATTGTTTCTTAATTAGAGAAAATATGAGAATGATCATATTAAAAGATTTGATCAGTACTGTTCTTGCCACATTTCACTTGTTCTAGTTTTTGTTTTGTAAATTTTCCACAATTCCTAAAGTTGTGTGTTTCTCTTTGGTTCCTGCTTCAATCTGCAAGTGCAAAGAACCCATCCTTTATTCACTTGTGTGAGTCTTCTCTGTAGCTCCAGACATCCTTTTAATACATTTTCTCAGAGACCACAGAATAACATTCCTCTTCAAATCTTCCCCATTGTTCTTTATGTCCCAGCTTTTGCCATACCCTTTTGTAGTGAGAAGATTCCCTGTCTCACAGCTACATTCCTTCAGTTCTGCTCATTATCACTTGGAGGCAGCGTCAGTTCCTCAGCATATTCATCTTTCTTTGCTCTAAATCAATAGATCACTTTAAATCAGTGCACTGAAGACTGAAAGACCACCTTTTATTGCTGACTGGTATTTCAGATGTAAGAAAGTGAATGATTTCTTGGAGTTTGCGGTCCATAATTATATTAACCTTGGTCCCACACCAAGCTATTTGAAACTTCTCACACCTCATTACCAGTCAATGGGTCCTTTTCTGTGTAAGAATTGCATTGTTTGACTTTGAAAGACATGTTGTTAAAATCCTTTTACAGGTTAGTGATGTTTCTTAGGAAGAGCAGAGCGAATTTCATGGTCAAAGTCAAATTTTTAACACACTTTTTATTAGAAGGATATCTAACTGTGAATCCCAAAACAGCTTGTATTGTTATAGATGAGTTAGGAAAAGAGAGAGAAGTTATTGTTTTAACCACTAACAGATTAGTAATGTGCTCACTATCTTAGCAAGTCACTCTATTATACATTGGTGTTCAGCATTTTCTAAATTAAATTTCTAACCTCAATTTAGAGAAAGCAAGGTAGGATTAATGATTGAGTTATAGTTTTTTTAACTATTTTTGGACATCAATGGCCATAAGTCTACCTTGAGTTTAAAAAGAAGACACAGTTCAGAGAGGGAAAATTTTTTACTAATGCAAGTAAAGCTGTTCTTCAGAATTATTTCTTTGAGATATTATTGATATCTTTGAAAACAGAATTTAAGAATCCAGCCTAATTAAAGTCTTGTAAAACAAAAAACAAAACACACATCATTTATTTTATTAAATCCTAGCAAGGAAATTAGCTTTTCTTTACTAAAAAGAAAAAATCTAGATGATAGATTATGTGCTTGGTTTCCACTGGATGATTAAATAGTCTAAAATCCGTTGCTCTGAAGGAAGCTGGGAGACAAAAGGGAACTAAATGAAATCCTACTACTCCTTTTATATTAGAAAACAGTCAAAGAGGGCAGAACAGATCCTGTGGGGGAGGGGAGGCTGGTACAAGTAGGAGAGGGGAGGAGGTGGGGAAAGGGTGTGAAGCATAAATATAGTGCAAATAGTGTGTACACATTTATGCAAATGGAAAAATGATATCTTTTGAAACTATTCCAGGAATGGTTCAGAGGGGAGATAAAGGAGATTGGTGGAGGGGATGAATTCAAGTACGATATATTCGATATATTGTAAGAACATTTGTAAATGCCACAATGTACCTGACCCAACAAAACAATAAAAGAAACATCAGTCAAAGATGGGATGAGCAAAAGCACACAGTTTGTAGTGACTGTCACTTAGGCAACTAGTTTAAAACAATGCATTTACTCAGAGAATGAAAAAGACAAATTTTGCTGTTTTATTCAAATGGCAATTGATCCTTAGAAGAAAAGTGGCAAATCAAATCCATAGTAGGGCCAAAATAAGAGTTCATGCAGTTTGAAATTTTTATATCATAAAAATTGCAAATAAGAAAGGTAATTGATGCACTCACAAAAAAATGGGAGGAAAAACAGATACAAATCTAATTAAACAATCTTAAAACTCAAAATTTCACTAAATTTCCTAACCATCTCTCAAATATCTGGTTTTCCTAAATGATAGGAACTTTAATTTTTAGGCTTTGCTTTTTAAGCTTTGTTTATGTCTACTGTAAGATTTACTAGCCTTCAAAATATCATTTTCTCTAACCTCCATTGATGTCAAATGATGTTTGTACTTGTTAAGGATTTTTGAATAAGTCAGAATTACATCAACGGAAATATAACTTTCACTTAGTTTTTTAGATAGTGGCATAAAACAGTGATTTGCCATCTAAATGGTAAAATAGCCTAGCATTCACACAGACAATGTCTATTTAAAAAAAAAAAAAACTCTGTGGAATATTTCATTATATTCCTATAGCATTTAGTAAATGAAAGAACAAAAGTTACTTGTTTACTCACACATCTACCTAATCACCCAATATAACATTTTTAACAATACAATCTATTACCCTATGATTTGCACTACTCAACTTGTCAGATTTAGCAAATAATTAATTTCAAGGACATTCTGGGAGTATTCTTCCCTTTGTGTACCTTTCCAGTACGAATTACTCCCACTCTGGTGTGATTACTTCAATGTCCCTTCACCCTCCACCACCAGAAGCAATGATGGCAGTAGGATAAACACTAATTATGGAGTCAAGACACCTGACTTTCAGTCCAATTTCATGCTCTAACTATCCTCCCATAACATGAGCAAAACTTTCCCAACCCTCTGAAACTTAGCATCCTCTCCAGCAAGACAGAAATGTTAAACTATGTGAACTCTCAAGGTCATTTTCTTTATTTACAGAAAAAACATACTATATATATTTGCATGTAATTAAACAAATATTTAATTTTGTTTAAAAAAAGGCACTATATTGCTTTCATTAATCACCTCTTTACCTACAAAAAGGGTTATTTTTATTTTATTTTGGTGTATTATTCATTTAGTCATACGTGCATTCATTGTTTTGGCCATCCCTCCCCCCTGCTCCTCACCCCCTCTCTCCCCCCCAACCTCTGGCTTCCAGCCAGAACCTGTTCTGCCCTCTTCTTCAATTTTGTTGAAGAGAAGACATAAGCAGTAATAAGAAAGACATAGCATTTTTGCTAGTTTAAGATCAGGAGAGCTATACAGACAGATTCCTAGAATTGCTTTTGTGCACAAGTGTATTACAACCCGATTTGGTTCATCTCTACCAAACCACCTCACTACTTCCTGGTCACCTTCTCATAGTGACCTCTGTCAGTTTAAGATGACGATATTAGCTCCTCTACAGTGAACACATCAAACACTTTCAAGTTTTGGGTTTCCTACCTTTCCCTATTCATCTTCTATGTGTCCTTCCCTTAGCGTGTGACTCATATCCAATAATATTATTGCATTTGTTTTAGGTCTAAAGTCTGCATATGAGGGAAAATATACGATTTTTGGCCTTCTGGGCACGGTTAACTTCGCTGATGATGTTCTCCAGTTCCATCCATTTACTTGCAAATGACAAGATTTCATTCTTCTTCATGGCTGAGTAAAATTCCATTGTGTATAAATACCACATTTCCTTAACCTATTCATCAGTAGTGGGGCATCTTGGCTGTTTCCATAACTTGACTATTATGAATAGTGCTACAATAAACATTGGTGTGCAGGTGCCTCTGAGTAACCTGTGTCACATTCCTTTGGGTATATCCCTAGGAGTGGGATTGCTGGATTATATGGCAGATCTATGTTTAGTTTTTTAAGAAGCTTCCATATTATTTTCCAAAGTGGTTGTACTAGCCTACATTTCTGCCAGCAGTGTATAAGGGTTCTCTTTTCCCACATCTTCACCAACACTTGTTTGTGGTATTTTTGATGATACTTATTCTAACAAGAGTGAGGTGGAATCTTAGTGTGGTTTTGATTTGTATTTCCTTTATGGCCAGAGAGGGTGAGCATTTTTTCATGTGTTTTTGGCCATTTGGATTTCTTCCTTTGAAAAAGTTCTGTTTAGTTCAGTTGCCCACTTCTTTATTGGTTCATTGATTTGGGAGAGTTTAGTTTTTTGAGCTCTCTGTATATTCTGGTTATCAGTCCTTTGTCTGATGTATGCCAAATATTTTCTCACACTCAGTAGGTGGTCTCTTCAGTTTAGAGACCATTTCTTTTGCTGTGCAGGTGCTTTTTAATTTCATGTTGTCCCATTGTCCATCCATTCTCTTAGTTGCTGGTCTGCTGCGGTTCTGCTGAGGAAGTCCCCGCCTATACCTATTGCTTCCAGGATATTCCCTGCTTTTTCCTGTACTAACTGCAAGATTTCAGGTCTAATATTAAGGTCCTATATCCATTTTGAGTTGATAGACATGGATCTAGTGTCAGTTTTTGCAGGCAGATAACCACTTTTCCCAGAAACATTTGCTGAATAGACTGTCAATTTTCCATCATTGTTTTTGGCACCTTTGTCAAAAATAAGGTGGGCATAGCTATATGGATTCATTTCTGGGTCCTTTATTCTGTTCCACTGGTCTTCATGTCTGTTTTTGTGCTAGTACCATGCTGTTTTTATTGCTATTGCTTTATAATATAGTTTGAAGTCAGGTATTGTGATACCTCTAGCATTGCTTTTTGCTTAGTATTGCTTTGGCTATTCACAGTCTCTTGTATTTCCAAATGAACTTTAGGGTAGATTTTTCAGTCTCTATGATATCATGGGGATTTTGAAGGGAATTGTGTTGAACATGTAGATTGCTTTTGGTAGTATAGTCATTTTTCCTATGTTGATTCTACTAATCCATGAGCACAGGAGATCTTACCATCTTCTGTAGTCTTCCTCAGTCTCTTCAGAGGTTTGTAGTTTTCCTTGTAGAGGTCGTTCACATCCTTTATTAAGTTTACTCCTAGGTACTTAATTTTTTTTTGAGGCTATTATAAATGGAATTGTTTTCATATATTCTTTACCAATTTGTTTATTGTTGGTATATAGACAAGCTAATGATATTTGTAAATTGATTTTGTATCCTGCCATATTGCTGAAGCCATTATTTTACTGAGGATTTTTACATTGGTGTTCATTAAGGAGATTGGCCTATAGTTCTCCTCTTTGAATATGTTTTTGTCTAGTTTTGGGATGAGTGTAATTCTGGCTTCATAGAATGAGTTAGGCAGTATTCCTTTCCTTTCTATTTCATGCAAAAGTTTAAGGAAGGTTGGTATTAGTTCTTCTGTAAAGGTCTGATAGAATTCAGCAGAGAATCCATCAGGCCCTGGACTTTTCTTTTTTGGGAGACTTTATTGTTGCCTCAATTTCATTTCATGTTATAGATCTATTTAGGTGGCTAATATTCTCTTGGTTCAGTTTTGGGTGATCATAAGTATCTAGAAATTTGTCCACTTCGAGATTTTCAAATTTATTGGAATATAGGTTCTCCAAATAGTCTCTGATGATTCCTTGAATTTCCATGGAGCTTATTGTTACCTATGCCTTTGTGTTTCTGATTTTACTGATTTGGGCTTTTCCCTCCTCATTTTAGTCAGATTTGCCAGGGGTCTGTCAATCTTGTTTATTTTTTCAAAGAACCAGCTTTTTGTTTCATTGATTCTTTGTATGTTTTTTTTTTTTTTTGGTCTCTATTTCATTAATTTTTAATTTTGGCCCTTACTTTTATTATTTCTCTCCTTTTGCTTGTTTTGGGTTTTGCTTGTCTTATTTTTCTAGGAATTTGAGATGTAGCATTAGGTCATTGATTTGAAATCTTTCTGTCCTTTTAATATATGCACTCATGACTATAAACTTTCCTCTTAGGACTGCCTTTGCTATTTCTCATAGGTTCTAGTAGGTCATATTTTCATTTTCATTAACTTCCAGGAACCTTTTAATGTCCTTTTTTATTTCATCAATGACCCACTGACCATTGTGCAATGTGTTGTTCAGCTTCCAATTGTTTGCATATTTTCTGCTGTTGTTTTTGTTGTTGAGTTCTAGTTTTAATACATTGTGATCAGATAGAATGCACAGGATTATTTCTATTTTCTAATATTTGATGAGGCTTTCTTTGTGTTCTAAGATTTGACATATTTTGGAGAAAGTTCCATGGGCTACTGAGAAGAATGTATATTGTGCAGATGTTGGATGAAATGTTCTGTAGACATCAGCTAGGTCCATTTGATCTATGGTGTGATTTAATTCTAGAATTTCTTTTTTGATTTTTTGTTTTGATGACCTATCTATTGGTGATAAGGGGTATTAAAGTCTGCCACTACCACTGTATTGGAGTCTATATGTGCTTTTAAGTCCTTTGAAGTATGTTTGATGAAAATGGGTGCAGTGAGATTGAGTGCATATATGTTGATAATTGTTATTTCCTTTTAGTCTATTTCCCCTTTTATTAGTATGGAATGTCCTTCTTTATCTCATTTGATCAATGTAAGTTTGAAGTTTACTTTGTCTGAGATAAGTATTTGTACTCCTGCATTTCCATTTGGTTGTTTCAGGGGCCATTGGCTTGGTAAATCTTCTTCCAGCCTTTTACCCTAAGTCAGTGCTTGTTTCTGTCAAGGAGATGGGTGTCCTGTAAACAACAGACTGTTGGATCTTTCTTTCTTTTTTTTTTTTTGGATCTTCCTTTTTAATCCAGTTTGCTAAATGGTGTTTTTGATGGAGGAGTTAAGTCTGTTAACATTCAGTGTTAATATTGATAGGTATGTGGTGATTCCTGTCATTTAGTTGTTTTTGTTGTTTAAGGGTTTGATTGTGTGCAGCTGAATCAGTGTTACTCTCTGATTCCTTGTCTTTTCTTCTCCTGTGGTTTGGTACTGCCTGTCCTCTCATGGTTTTGTTTACTTTCATTTTCTGTTTGCAGAAGTTCTTGGAGAATCTTTTGTAGTGGTGTTGTGGTGGTCATATATTGTTTTAGTTTCTGCTTATCATGGAAGACTTTTATTGTTCCATCTATTTTGAATGATAGTTTTGCTGGGTAGGGTATCCTAGGGTTGAAGTTAATTTCATTCAGTACCCAGAATACTTACTCCATGCCCCTCTTGCTTTCAAGGTTTCATTAAAAAATCTGCTGTAATATTGATGGATTTACCTTTATATGTTACTTTTTCTCTCTTACAATCTTCACTGTTCTTTCTCTACACTCTGTACTTGTTGTTTTAATGATAATATACCATGGGTAGTTCTATTTTGGTCAGGTCTGTTTGGTGTTCTGGAGGCTTCCTGTACCTGAATGGGCATAGTTTTCTCTAGATTTGGGAAGTTTTCTGTTATTATTTTATTGAATCTATTATGGATCACTTTGCCTGGACCTCTTCTCCTTCTCCAATGCCCATGATTCTCAGGTTTGGTCTTTCGAGGGAGTCGGTGAGTTCTTGCCTGGTCCTCTCACAGGTCTTGAGTTTTTGGATAACAGTTCCTCAGTTTTCCTTTAATTTCTATTTGATCTTTGAGCTCTGATTCTGCCTTCTGCTTGTTCTGGGCTGTGGAGTGGCCTCCCACTGTGTTTTGAGCTTCTGTTTCATTCTTTTTTCTGAGGTTTTCTGTATCATGGGTCACTTCCTCTGTAATATTTTCTGTTTTCATCTTTAATTCATTTGTGTCTCTATTTATAGTGTTCTCTGTTTCACTTTGATGTTTATTTAGGGCTCCTAGGAGTTCATTTATCTGTTTCTGTGTCTTCTCATGGTATTTATTTTTGGTGTCTTGAAATTTCTTCAGTGTCTCTTGTACATTATGGTTAACTGTCTAGTACCATCTCCATGAAATTCTCAGTGACTACTTGCAAGATTTCTTCATTGAGGGTGTTCTTGTGGGTATCACTGATTTCCTTGGTGTCATTTATCTATATTTTGTTGGAGTCAGGAACTGGGTATCCATTTTCTTCATTTCCCTCTGAATCCTGCATGAAATTATTTTTTGGGGAAGAGTAGGTTGCCACCCCTTTTTCTTTTTCCCATTGCTCCACTTGGTACTGTGCAACTATGTTCTCTTTGTTCTTGATAGGCTAGTTGGTGGTTTTAGTCACCTGTTTTCTTTCCTTTCATTTAATTTTTGATTTGTGGCTGTCTTGGGTTTTTAGCTTGGTTGGTGTGCTATTTCTGTTCCTGGTCAGGGTGTAATTTATTAATAACTTATTAACAGGTTTAGTACCCAACCAGTAGTTTTTATGTTATATAAAAGACCCCTTGGTGGTAATATCTATAAGCAGTGGGAGTTGGGGGGTGGTTAACATTTGTAAGGCTAAGTATAGAAATTGGGGTTCTGGATAGGGTGGCACTAAAGGGGAAGGTGTGAAGTGTGGAGGGTGAGTGGGGGAAGCAGTGTGGGAGTTGCTGGTTTTTGTGGTCCTTGTGTATGTTTGGGTGTAGTTCTGATGCTTGTGTCATGGATTACAGGGGTTTGGGGTTGTGCAAAGTTGGTATAATAGGTTGGTCAATAGGTGTTGAGTGTGTAGGAGGGAGGGGTAGTCTGGTGACAGGTTGGAGGGTATGGGAAGGGAAGGTGAGGGCAGGGGGTGAGATTGGGTGAGAAGGAATAGAATGAGTTATTGTGGAGGAGAGCAATGGATTTTAGTATAGGAGAAAAAGGGAGCATGAAGGGGGTGAGAGTAGGGATGAGAAGATGATGATGATGAAGTTGATAGTATAGAAAGAAAAAAAGATAATAGGAATTAAGATAAAAACTAAAAAACCCACAAGAACAAAACAAACAAAAAACCAAAAAATCAATGGGAAAAAATGAACAAACAAACAAAAAAACCAAAGACAAACAAACAAAAAATAAATAATTTCAAAAAAGAAAAACACCAAATTCAGCAACAATCATAGTTTAAGTTCTGGAGTTACTTCTCTGGCATCCAGTCCTAGAATTGGCATATAAGCAGAAGCTCTGAAGTGGTCTCACCAAGTGATTGGCTTGTGAGCAGTGTTTTGTTCTTCTGTCTACCAGTTACATTGAAATTGTGAGGTGAGGTAGATTTACCAGATCATGCAGGGTGGTCAGAGATGTTGCTTTCCTTGGCTGGTAGCTGTGTTACCCTTCACCTGCAGCTGCTGGGTCAGCTCCTCCCCCAACAAAGTGAAGCAGTTCAAGTTTGAATGCTGCCCTCAGGTTCAGGAGATCAGCTCTGTAATCCACTAGTTGCCCTGCTTCGCATGTGGCTTTTCACTGTGCTTGTTTATTGGGATTTCCACACTGGGGGTTCATTTCTTTGCCCCACCTCCTTTATCTGGGCAGGTTGTGTTCCATCAGTCCCCTCTGCTGTCAGTGTGTTATGATGGTTTGTTGTTTGTTTTTAAGTTTAGTGGGGCAGTTTGGCTTTGGCTGTTGCTCACTGGCTCAGGAGATGATTTCTGTGATCTGCTACCTGTCCTGCTTCATGGAGTGGCTTATCGCCTGCCCACTCTTGGTCTTCCTGCCTTTCCAGTGTTTGTTTACTGTTAGTTCTCACTGAGATTAGCTCATTGACCTCCCCCCTTTCTCTGGTACACTTTCAGCATTCCCGCCCCCTCTGCTATTGTGCTGCATTAGTTTGCTGTTTGTTAGTTAGTTTTTTTGTGGGGAAGGAGGGTCAGTCTGCCCAGGGGTTGTGCTAGTTTATCCCAGGGGTGGTTGGGGAAATTCCATATGATAAGTGGTGCTCACCTGTTTGTTCTGTCAAATGTCTCACAGGAGGTTTGGAGCCCACAGCAGCAGCTGCAGTGGCTATGACAGTGGCAGCCCCACCTTGCTGGCTGTGCCACAGGTCACAGTTGTTAGGTGTAATTAAAAGCTGATTTGTGGGTCAGTCTTTGAATTTTTTCCTGCACCTAGTGTGATGGCAGTTATTATTTGGCTAGAGGTAGTCAGAGTTACCCAGGTGTGGCTTCAACATGTCAGCGATATTTTAGAGTCACGGAGGTTATACATTTGCTTCTGTACTCTAGTCACCATCTTGGATCTTCTATTTTTATTAGGCTCTTCATAAATTGAAATGTGCAAGATTGCAGGTTTTTGAAAATTCTTTTATTTTTTTTTTTGTGAGGAAAGCAAGAAAATTTCTTTAGATAGAAAAGTGTAAGGTGGGAAAGTAAAGCTCCCAGAATTGGGGAGGGGAGAGGGTTCCCAAGAGTGGGTGAAGAGGCAGAAACTCTCAGGGCACTGGATGGACCCAGAAGAACTAAGTCCTAAAAATTCTTTTATAATTTAATTTCTGATCCCAAATGATCATTTCTCCTTCTTTGAAAGAAATGTATCTTCAAGTCATTCTGTTTTCCTTTTTGAGGGCTTGTGCAATGGCAATGCCAGATCACTAGAGAGAGGAATCAACTTAGGACTATCTTAATTAACAAAAAGACATTCTTTTCTTCTGTCCTGATGACCTCTTCATTTCTGGTGGGTCCCTATTGATTCCATGTCTTATGGGGGAGATAAAAATTCTTTGTGAGTGTGCCCATGATCCTGGTTGCCAAAGAGTTCATGAATGCATTCTAGTTGAGGATATGGGATGGAAAGGGAAGCAGTTGCTGTTTGAGAGGCTGAGATCAGGAGGACCCTATCCAACCAATAGTGGGTGTGGTAGCATCCATCTGTCATCCCAAACTACACAGGCTGCTGATATTGGGAGGATGGCTAGCCTGGGCCAAAAATGTTTGCAAGGCTCTGTCTCAACAGAAAGAGCTGGGCATGATGCCTTGTGCTTATTATCCCAGTGACTACAAGAATATTAAAATAGGAAGATCCTGGTCTAAGCTTGTATGGGCAAAAAATAAGAGACTATCTCCAAAATAACCAAAGCACAAAGGGTTGGAGGCATGGCTCAAGTAGTAGATCACCTACTTAGCAAGCCTGAAGCCCTGAATTCAAACCCCAGTACCACAAAATATATATATATATATAAAATATGTAATATAAATATAACAAATTACATATTTATTATATATAAACAACATACACAAGCATATGTGAAGCAAAAAAGTATATAAGGCAAAACAATAAAGTGTGAAAAATTGAAAATTTATAATTTCAATAGAAAATTTTCATGTCTTTTCCAGTATTGGATAAATCTGACAAAATTAAACATTAAAATGTATAAATATCATGATTAATAAAATTGGCATAATGAAATAGATAATCTCTATGCCTAGTAGTAATAATAAAATACACATTCATTTTAAGCAGAAATGCTTTATATTATCTATACACCAAAAAGGTTTTGTTAGCCCAGAAGTTTAAGTCAACAAATATCAAAGAATAAGCCTATGCATGGTATAATATTATGCTACCATAAAAGAATAATTATAATGTTAAAATTCTTAGAAATTTTAAGCATTTTGAATAACTCTATTTAAAATGTGAAAATAATCACAAAATACTTTAAATAATACGATATTAAGACTACTTGAGGTAAAATAAACTTTGTGGAGTTCAGTTAAAGTACCAATTAGAAGAAGTCTTCCCAAACTTATGTTTTAGAGAACAAAAAAGGCAAAATAGTGGAGCTAGCTCAAGATGTAAGGAAATACACAATATACTACACTTAAAGGATAAGTAAAAAGATATATAAATAAAATTATGGGGAAGATCATCAAATTAAAACATGGTTCTCAGAAAAAACATCCAGAAAAACCTCTTCCATATCAGCCAAAAAACAAACTATCAAACAATATGAAGAATATTTTTACAAATTAATTTATCACAGCTCAAGATGTAGCTCAGTGGAAGTAAACTTGCCTAGCATGTACAAAGCCCTGGATTAGATCCCCAACACTGCAATCAAAAACAACAAATAAAACAATTAGTCTATCAATCATGGTTTTTACTTCTAACTGTATACACAGTGTTTAAAAACAAAAGCAAACAAAACTGATAATCTTAGCAGTTTAACCAATAAGCAGCATGAGGGAGCTATTATATCTTCCCCTTCCTCACTCTCCAAAGTAACTGATGTGCTAAAATGAATAACTCACCTCCCAGTGGTAATTAAAAATCAAGGGTTGTTACATTTTCACAAAATTAAAAGCATAGTCTCTCAAATTCAAGATTTAGGAAGCAGAAAAAAATCCTCCCAAAATATAGATGACTATAAAATTACATCTATGTAGATATATTGAAATGAAACACCTTTTTACCGTTCTTTAGAGTCCTTCACTAAATTTACCTGTTTTACTTAAAAACAGAGTGATCATAGTGCTATGGACAATTGACAATTCATTTGTGAATGAAATTATATCAAGTAATATTCTTATAAGAAGCCACCCGCAAATAGACTGTCTCAATAGAGTGAAAGCAAACAGTTTACAGAAAAAGTTTCAAAAGAATACTTCAGAATGTGTACAATTAACTGTACCATTGTTTTAGGCAAAACAAATTTTGGCACTTTACATCACTCAAGAGAAAAAGGATGAATAAGTTGTTTTTAATCACTGGAATATGGAGCAGCAAATGTTACTATACTGGTCCCACAAAAATCAATGCGATGAATCTTCAATATTTTTGTTATGGTTAAGAAAACAAGGTACAAGAGACCTAGTAAGACACGTATATAGAAGAGTGCTGGTGGCTCACACCTGTAATCCTAGCTACTCAGTAGGCAGAGATGAGGAGAACTGCAGTTGGAAGCCAACCCCCAGGGAAATAGTGTCAGACCCTATCTCACAAAAACCCATCACAAAAAAAGGTGGAGTGGCTCGAATGGTAAGAGTGCCTGCCTAGCAAGCGTGAGAACCTGACCCTAAGTTCAAACCCTAGTGGCACACACACACACACACACACACACACACAGAGAAATTAAAATGTGAAACCAATATATTTTATCAGTATATATAATTTTGTAGTAATATTTTAGCATATTACTAACTCATGGCGTTTTTTTCTTCTTGGGAATAAATGATATGGAGTAAAATGGAAAGAATGACTTTGATCACATCTCTAATATTTATTTTTTTAGCAACCCAAATTCTGAAACAAACAGATCAAGTCATTAATGTATATGGTGGATACGTACATGTCTGCACATATTTACACGTACATGATATATTACATAATTAAACTATTAAAAAGATGTATGTTTCTGTCAGTATCAAAAAGAATGTTACATGAGCTTTTCAAAGAGCTTTCAAGAATTATTAGACCATGAATGTTATATTTGGCTCCTCAAATGTTCATTTACCCAAATTAAATTACAAATGCCACTGCCTCAGCCTTCCATTCAACCATACTCCTCTTAGTATTCTAGTAATCAGCAGGTTAAAAGAAGACAATCTTCTTCCTGCAACAAGTATCTCAGAGTTCTAAACAAACGTAACTTGTTTAAAAAACCAAGCTGACAAGAAACAAGAAGAAAGTGCACCAAATTTATTTTAGGTGCTAAGCATATGGGTTAATGCTTATTTGCATACTGTCAATAAAACAGTTCTTTGTTGCTGCTTATAACTTTCATGTATTCATTACCTCTGAATCAAATTGAATCTACGCTTATTCAATCACCTTTCCTCTTTATCGTTATCAATTAATATTTTTAGCCTTCTGAACTGTTTCACTTTATTGAATTTTCTGATAATGAGATAAGTTGCATTCTCAGCATCCATTTTAAAAACTTGATATAGGAACTAGGATTATAGCACAGTAAAACATGTGCCTAGCATGTCTGAGGCCATGGATTTAATCTCTAGTGCGCACACACACATTTTTATATGGATATCATATTTTATCCACATCCTGTACCATATCCCATATCTTTCCACTATAAGATTAATTCTAAGCATGTCCCTGTCTAAGTCACTCCATAGCATGAAGGCATGAGCTTTCTATTCCACCAGATATTTTAATGTCTTACTTCATGAGTTTACTTCATAAAGCTCATTCCTGAACACAAACTATTAACACCAGTTTTGACTCCATTTTTGCACATACAATTTAAAAAAGTGCCAAAGTACATAAATATGTACCACTAGTAAAAATAATCATCTAAAATGTGAAGGTATTTGATTTTGGACTTAACATAGAAAGTGCCCAATATATGACAAGAACTTAAGGAAGGTATTGTTACTCAGTGATTAGACAACTATGGGCATCATAAGACCACAAACATGTCTATGAGAGGTAATTTTCAATTTTATTGTAAAGCAAATTCATATATTAATAGCTTATTATGTGTTTTATTTTAAAAACAAACGTTCAAAAGCACATTTACTCCTAAAAATGGAGTAAATAACAATAATAATAATATTCAGAGGTTTGTTTTAACATTTTCTCTGCTGAACCAGACTAATTTAACTAAACCTAAGTGTTTTCCATAAAGGTGAACACTACTCTTGAGGAAAAAGAATACTCTACTAGCCTGACTTGAGAGGCCCTTACCTTTTCAGAAATACAAAGAACCTTTATTAAATATGGTCTGAAGGTGCTGAAGGGCTAATCAGGACTCCGCTTGGGGAATAAAAGTTGACTTCCATTTTAGTATCCCTAATGGCTGTCTATAAACCATGACTGTGAATAATCTGTAGAATCTCCTGAGCTATGTATTACTTCCATCTAGTGCACGTGTTGCTTGTTTTACTACTGGAGTAGAAGTGAAACGTTTTAAAGTAGAAAAGTCATTTTCATGGTGTTAGGACAGAAAAAAATGAAGTTGTTGAGAAAAAGTTTATTCTCAAAGACTGGAGGAAAATTTCAATTAGAAGAGCATGATTTTCAGGGAGAGAAAAGGAAGTTGATTGGATGGAAACAAAGGAGGAAAAACATAGGTGGGGAGTCAATTTTTAAGTTTTAAAGTTAAGGTTGAAAAAACACTTTGACACAACAATTTGAGATCTGTCAAATATAAATTTCTTTTTGAATTTTTTTGTTTGTGATACTGCAGCGTGAACTCTGATCTTCACGTTTGGTAGGCAGGCACTCTACAGCTTAAGCTATACCTCTATTCTTTAAGTGTGAATTTCATATAGAAAAGGAATAACTTTTTGGTAGAAGTATGTACCAAATATAACATTAGACATTCTTATGACAAGACTGTGACAACACATTGGATGTAGGTCTTAAAATTTGCCTTAAATGTTTGGAAATTTCCTATAAAAATGATAGTCATTTTGTTTTACTCATAATTTTTTTGATTAACACAAAAATGTTAGTGAAACAAACCTATGCATTTCTGTTTGGTCCATAGCTGTATCCTTTGCCTATCACAAAGGAGATACTCATGAATATTTGTTCTGTGAGTTAATTATCTTGTACTAAAATTTTTTCCAGTTATCTACTGTTCATTTTTATTGTTTTCTGTATATTATTTTAAATACCTCAAATACATTCTTTCTTCAGGAAAAATAAATTAAGCAATTCAATATATAATCAAAAGTAGGAAATTAAAAACATGACAAGAGAAGCTCCAAACATTGGAGAGTCTACCATGTGTTTTTAGGGAAGCTATTATTAATAAATATTTACCAAAAAAGGCAACATTTCATAAGTATGTCATAGACCCATGAGAAATATGCTGTACAAATGTAGAGAAACGAGTAAATAATTCTGGTTGGAGAATAAGATAGGTTTCGCAACAGGACTGGGTTTACAAATGTACCTTGAAGGAATGAAGTCCAACTTAGCTGAGGTGAAAGGTATAAAGACACAGTTTATGAGAGGTGAGACTAGAAGAAAGGGAAGGATCTGACTAAGGAAATTGCATTCTAATTAACAAATTACTAGTGTGAAAGTAATTAGGTGTCAGAAAATAGCACTGGCAAAAAAGAATGAAATACTATCTGTAGCCATAAGACAGTTTCAACTTTATAGGCAAATTAGTCATTTTGGTCACTGGAATTAGAAACCATCTCAGTTATAAATTCATATTTTCCTTCTCAATCTAAAAGAGGGGGGAAACAAGGCAAAAATGAACCTTTAATAAAAAGGAGAACTTTCTATATTGGTGTTCCATTTTTGAGTTATTTCCCAAATTCACATCATAATGATGTCCTTACCATGGTCCTCAATGCCTGTTTTTATGGAAGTCACTTGGAAAATGTTTCTCATAGCAACATGAACTTAAGAAAAGTATATGAATTGATGCATTTAATTTTTATTCCACTTGTAACACAATATGACCTCCTGTTTTTAAAAGAAACAGCGACAGTGTGAAACAAAACATTACTTTGTGTTATAGAGGCCAGTGATAGAGCATGGCAATTTCAACTTGGAGCACTATGGCTTTTGTTAAACCATTTGTCATACTTCACATCATTTTGATATGCAGGAGGGAAATAAAATTATGTATCAGTATTAGAGTTTTGCATTAAATTGTAGTGGGTTGGTTTGTTTGTTTGCTCCCATCATCTTTCTGCAAAGGGGATAGATTTGTAGAGGATAGCATTTTTCTCCTTTGTGGCATGTCTGCACAAATACAATATATAATTTTGAACAAGAATATTGTTCCATATGAGGAAAAAAATAATTCCAAGGGTTATTATTTCAACTTGCAAGTCTGGATGGTGCACTTTGATATTATTTATTTGAAGTTTATGTAGCATACATTACTTGAAATTTGAAAGCTGCTTTATTAATTCTAACAGTCAAAACATTCTGAGCTAGGAAAAGCTGTCCTTACACTTAGCCGAATGTTCAAGCACAAAATTATTTAAAAACATCATGTACACAAAATGCAGCAGTAAGCTGATTTGTGTGCACAAGAGGGCTGTTTGTCCTCAAAAGTACATTCTTAAATAAGAAGAGAGTAGGAAAGAAAAGGTAAGCAGTACCTTGAAATAAAAGAACAGGAGCAGATGTCCTTTAGCTCTGTGTTTTATTGATTTATAAACACTCAGTCAGGGTCCCTCATCTCTGCAGAGTAATTTAGATATGGGAAAATATCTGTGAAATATATTGATTGTGTTATTGATTGAAAAGCCAATTGCTGTTGCACTCCTGTTTTACCATTTAAGTCCTGACACATTTTGACATATGAGCCAGCTGTGACTACTGCCTTGATTCTGCAATAAGATAATGTGAAAGCTGTCATAACCGTTCTCTGTCAGCCTTGAGTATTTACAGCACAGTGGTGCTGCTATTTAGCTTGCTCTTTAACTACCTGAATAATGAGAATTAGCTAAAGCTCTTACCCTAGCAGTTAGTGTGTGTTTGTAATGGTGTGTTCATATATGCACACAAATTCTGACTAGCTTTTGTTTCACTTGGCAAACACAAGAACCAATTTCTTAGAATTTTCTTATTTAATCTATATACATGTGAATGATAGACTATGGACATTTTTCTCTTTTTCCATGGGGAATTTTGATTTCAGAACATTTCTCTGCATAAATTTTTCTTATTTATGATAACATTATGAAAAAGAACAGAGGGTAAATTTACTACTTTCACTGTATAGCTTTGTTATTTATTTGTGATATTTATTGTGTGAAAAGAGAAGATAATTTACACAAAAATTACTCAATGTCCTTGACTTGAAAAGAAAATCAAACTAGTCTCTGAACTTATCCATAAGAGCTCATAAAAATTCATATAAACATATTTCCAAAACACATACTTTAAAAGATCTACATTTTAGGACAGAACTCATTAGATGATTGAAACTACAAATACTGTTTCCTGTTTCTAGTCACATAATCATAATGCACATGACAAAACTGCCCTAAATCACCCTTCTCATGCATGTAGCCAATATGGAACTTTTCCAAATAAGGCTGTTTAAATGTATACTATACATTATTAAAGTTGGTGTCCATAGTATTCCTCTTAGATTCTGATGCATCTTCTTGTTGTCACACATCTCTGATTAATCACAAGCAGCAAGTTGATATGTTTTTCTTAGTTTATTTAAAAGCATCCCTCAATTTATGTAACCCAATGAAACAGGTCCATTGTAAGGGAGCAGAGCTGATGTAAACAGCTTGGAAACAATGCTTCATATGATAAGGATGGACAGCAGATCACTCCTCTGGGAAATGATAATGTTCATTTAACAGTATGAATGGCACACCACTCCGGCAAATGACTGACATATCAGCAGTGTTAAGCATTAGACTTGTGATTGATTTGTATCCAACTTTGAAAAATCCAACCTATCTTTTCAATGTGCAGTCTTCCTGGAATGTAGAATCTTTTAGATATATAATTTTGAAGCTCAACATCATACTCTGAGGCAGATTTCACCTTCATATAAATATAGAAGTGAACTTTTATTTTTATTTTTAGAAAAAAATATAAAATAAATTCTGACAAGGTAAAATATTTAGTCCAAAGATGCTTGAGGCTGCTTTCCAATCTGGTGTCAGTTAAAGAAAAGTGAGTGGTAGATAAACAACCTGGCATTGCAGGATGGTATAGTACTTGTGGTATGTGGAAAACCAAACTATGAAGCCAGAGCAACCATCCCTGCTGATGTTATTTCTGTAACCTCCACTTTCCATCTCTAGCTCATAGGATTAGAGTAGAACACATACTTGAGAACCTGTTTTGTAAGTTATTCTTCAACCTTAATGTGCATTACAATTGCCTAGAAAATGTGCTGAATTTCCACATTTTTGTCTACTGAATGCATGCAGATTTTGGTTTAGTAGATCTATTATAGGGCACAATAATTTGCTCTTATTAAATAAACTTTTAGTTTTATTACTAGGATCCACCAATATGGGCCACGTTTGCACCAAAACTGTGAAAGCAGCAGTGAACCTATACCAAAAAGCACGTGTGTGAAGAGGTTTCCATTTATCCTAGCAAGAAGATCCACAGCAAGATAGCAGAGTGTCTCACACATCTGATGAAGCAAATTCAGAGAGGTGCTGTGAGCAGTATGTCCATCAGGCTGCAGGAAGAAGAGATAATTATGTTCTCAGTCCTGGATCACTGAAGTAGATCCTGACACTAAGAAATTGCTGAAGCTCTTGGACTTAGCAGTCTCTCCTACCTGCAGGTCACTCGGCCAACAGTTGGGATGAATTTCAAAAGACCATGTGGAGCTGTTTAAACCTTTGTGCTGTGCTGTAATAGTTTCAATAAATTTGGGTTACCAAAAAAAAAATCAAAAAAACAAAAAAGGAACAACTTTTAAATCTGAATTAATTTTATAGTTATAGGAAAATACTAAAATTGTACAAAATCCCTCATTTTCCTTATTCCAATCCTCATGGTACTAATTTTTTTGTAGAAATTTAGTGCAATTTTTGAGATTTGAAAATTATCATAGGTACAAATTACTAAATAATCATCAGTAATTATTTGAATTTTACCAATTTTTCCATTTATGCCTTCTGGGTGTGTGCACATGTGCACATTGCCTTTAGTTAGTTCTCAATGGTCTTCTGCAGTCTGCAAGAGTTAGTTCCTCAAGAATCTGTTCCTAATTAAGCTCTTTAGGTTTGCTAGATATCAGATGATATGCATTAGAATTTGAGAAGCATGGAATTAGAGGATCTTTTTCCACCACGAAAAGGTTTAGAGAGGAAATTTCCCGGAGTCCTTTTGCATTACTATTAATTCTGCAACTAATAATACTATTATTTCAATGAATTGGTTACAGTTGCCAATGATCAGTATATGATTTCATTGTTTCTTTTTCCTACTTTTTTGGAATAAATCCTACAGCATGCTTGTATTGAGACATGATTTGTGTTGGTATGTATATGGGTTTTCATTATAATGTACTGTATTCCTTTGATGTTACATTTCATAATCAACAGAATAAATTTATGCCTTTACATAAGTTGGTTTATTCAGGTGGTTCATACAAAATTAATTTTGCACATAATAATCTGTGTACTTTGCCCAGGTCTCAATGCTCTAGACTTCTGTGAGTCATTTAAATTTGTCACTGAATTTCTTGATAAGTTTGAGAAAATAGCTATCCTTCCCACTTATTTTCCAACTATAAAATTGATATTTATTTCTGGATTTCAAGGGGACCTTAGATACCATCAAGTTCATATCACAATATTTAACCTGTAGAGAGGATGAGTGGAATATGTCTAAAGTCAGCAGTCCCTTAGTTGGGTAAAAAAGTACACTCAAACTTCAGTTCTAACTACAGGCCTGAGCTTTTCCTATAAGCCTTCTTCATGAATGTTTTGCATTACACTTTCAACATATTACTGAGGAAAGAGATTCTTCTATCCCAAGGATTTGTCTGGATTCCTAAGAGGAGCTCCCACTTCTTCAACTTTGACCTCTTTATGCCTTTTTTCTCACCCTAAAAGTGTTTTTAAACAAATTACAACAATGATTAATCATTCATACTATTGCACTTCCCATTTGCTCTCAAAAGTTTTGAATAGCTCTTCTTCCTCAGAATCCTATTATTTGATCCAATTCTGGCTTCCTTCTTAATCCATTTACTAAAGTATGCCTATTCATACCACTGATGACCTATATTTACAAATGTAAAGGCTATTCACCTCTCCAAAGTAATTTAACTAACTACATTCCACTTCTTAAAACTATTCACAGTCTAAAAAGTAGAAATGACCAAAATGAATAAATAAAGGAAATGTGGTATGTACCAAGGATTACTATTCAGCCACAAAAAAAGAGTGAAATCCTACTCTATGCTAAGTGAAAAAATCCAGGCACAGAATGAAAAGTATCATATTCTCTCACTTACGAGGAATTTGAAAATTTTGATTTCATAGAAATTGTGAGTAGAATTGTAACCAGAGGCTGGGGAGAGTGTGGGGTGGAGAGGGAGAGGTGGGAGAAAAACTGATCAATTGATGCCAAGAACAGTTAACTAACTGTAAGAAGTTCTGGTGTGCTTTATTAGCACAGTATGGTGACTGTAGATAACAATTATTTACTGCATATTTCAGATAGCTAGAAGGATTTTGAATGTTTTCACTGTATAGAAATAAATGTTTTAGGGGATAGATATGTTTACCCTGATTGAAACATTATACAATGCACATATATGTGGAAACATTATTTGGTACCCCATATTAACAATTTAAATTTATAAATTTAAAAGTCCTATGGTGTCCTTGCTTTTCAAGTACCCCCTCTCTCCTTTGTTCTCTGCTCTATCCATCTGTCTTCCACACTAGCTCATTGTTCTCTCCCATCCAAGTACTAACCAGACCCAACCCTGCTTAGCTTCCAAGATCAGATGAGATCGGGAGTGTTCAGGGTGGTATGGCCATAGACTAGCTCATTGTTCTCACCTCACTTTTAAATGCCATGACTTATCTGGCTAATTTACCTTATATTCTTACTTATAATACTTTTCCAAAATGTCCATCATAGTTTGTGTTCCAGAAGAACACTTTTTATCTGCTTGGTTAAAATGGATTTGAGCATCCTTTGCTTATTGTCATGATGCTAAGCTTTCTCTTTAGGAAAGGGTGTTTCTTCCTGCTGTAATACTCACTGAGAAGGTTCCTGCAACAAAGTTAGCTTCTCCACAGCCCACATTCTGCAGCACACTCAACTTTTTCAGGGTCCTGTACCTATAAGATGGGATATTTTCCCCTTCTATATTTTTGCCTTCTGGGTGATGACAGATTCTTCAGCACCAAGCATCACCTGCACTAATGTCTTCAGTGTCTGGTCCCTATGGTGCACAGCAGCTACCAGTGCCCACCCCCATCCAGAAAACCCATTGAGTGCTCTAACTTCACCTTATGGATATGGCTTTTCCTTATGTCTGCTATTCCTATAGTTCTTAAAGTTCATTTTACTTCTTTCTCATCAATTCTTTATCACTCTAAGCCTCTACTGTAACTAATAACTCTTTATGTTAATTTTTTTCTGTTTAAATTACTGAGTGGTTTCTTTCTTTCATTTGGACTGAGAATAATATAACTATCCTATTTTGATAGAATCTGTTTTTTTCCAGAGAGCTCTGCCTTAGATAAAAGTCTTAGGTGCTACTATTCCATTAGGAAGTAAAATCCTTGGGAAGTATAAATAAGGGAAAGAAGTAGAATAAAGAAGAGAGAAATAGGGTGAGGGATTGTTATCAAGTGTGCCTCCAGTGAATTGGTGCATTCCATGTTCTGAGTCTGTGTACACTAATGGAATACATTCTGAAGAAGGAAAATAACTTATCTGCTGGTTTCTAACTTCTACTGATCACAATTTCACTTTATGGTGGACCAAGCCCCATGCCCTAACAGTTTGTGCATGCAATGATGCTGAGTAGATCCCTCCTGAGTGCCACACCATACTAGCTAAAAGGAAATTGTGAAGCAATCAGGGAAAGATGCAAGATGTGGGCATGGGTTGTAGTGCTTCCATAAAGATACCCATCACTCACACAGCACCAATGACTGCAATGGTGATTTGCCTGGAACAAGTATCTAAGGGTCCTAGAGACAAATGAAATGAGAATGTATGAGGGGTGGGTACCCAGCACAAGATCTTATTCATGCATATTTATGACTTAAATTGCATGGTACATGTACACAAAACTCAATCTCTTCCCAGTTCCTCTTTTCCTCATGAGAACCATGCTATACTTACAGATTTTTTACTAACAAACATGTATGAATATGTTACACATTTTTACTGCTGCTTAGGGTAGGAAAAATCTCTACTTCCTATAAAATCTAGGTCTTGTGTCACCTCTCCAGTAACTTTCCTAGAAGTTAATTGTCCTCTGAGCTCTGGCAGCACCTTTCCTTGTGATTCTAAAAGTATTTTCATATTTCATTGTAATTTATTCATTTTTACACCTGTAATACCCAATACAGAAACCATGTATTATTCATTCTTGTATTCCCAACACTCAGCATAGCACTTGTGCATAAACCTCACAATAAATCCATGTTGAAATGAATTTAAAAGAAATCACAGATGTAAAAGTATGTATGGATAGTATTAACAGCAAAGCAGCATTTCACAATTGCATGATATACATCTAATTTTGTACTTATAAGGTTCTGTGTTGATGCACTACACACTTTGTCAAACATCCAACGAGCAGCTGAGCTTTTTGCCAATGAGCAACAGCAGTGTATGTTGACAGTTTATTTCAGTACATTATATGGCACTCAACCAAAATTGAACAGCAAGAAAAGATGGAAAGAAAATGACTATTTTCTAGGCCTCCATCACTGCAGGTAGGACTAAATGGATTTCATGATGTTCATGTACCTTGGTTTGCATCAACCCTTATGTGTAAATCAAATTGATTGTCCTAAGTCATTTGGCCCAGGACTGTCATTCTAAGGCCCACAGTCATACAATGCTATATTACAGTCTATTATTGTATACTACATCACAGCATACTGTATCTATTACAGTCATCTCTTGTGGAATTACCTCTTTCAAAAGGATGGAACACACCCTAAATTATAATGGCCTCATCACTTGTACTAGCTTTAGGAGAAGAAGCCCTTTTAGCACCATGTTATTACCTCTGGGATGATTAGAGGAAGGGTAGTATTTCATTCCAACACTAAAATGTTTTCCTAGAAAAAAAATAAATCTAGATATATTAAGATATGTAAGATTAGACTTGCAATTTACAAACCATACTCAGAAGGTTTTTTTCTCCCTGAGTTATATGATTATATGCCTGATGCTAAAATTGATGTTAATATTCAGAGCATTTGTAGACAGAGACTTGATTTATCAAATCTTCATAATATATATATAAAGGTAAAATATTTTAATGTTTAAGATATTTTATATTTCCCTGGAACAACATAGCAGCCAAAATCTACCTAGTTATTTGAACCCAATATCATCTACATACAGACTATCAAAGTTTAATTTTTGTCTCACTAACAGGAGTAATTGTACTTCCTCAATCATTGGCCTCTATTTTTTTTTGTCTTATGGGTTATGTGAATGCTACAAAAACTCATTTTCTTTTTCTTGCTTTGACTGAACAGAGCTTAAAGCAAAAATTGTGACCTGTAGTTAGCAAGTACATAAGTATTTAAACTTTGAATATTTATACTAATCTCCATTTCAAAATCATTTTAATTTCCAACCCCTTTTTTTCCCAATCCTTTTTAACATAAAATACATACCTTTTAAAAACTGGATTGATTCTGTTTTAGGTAGTAAATGCAAAAATAAATCGTTCCTTCTAATGAATTGTATGATTTGTATTCTTCGTCTCTATTTGCTGGGTTTCCTGCATTAGCAGTACTACATAAAAGGAACATCAAATATTCTGTTGCAGTGGTTCTTTAAAATTTCAGCATAACCTGGAAAAGTATCACTTTAAATTTTTAAATAACCATTCCTATGTTCCACTCATGGGAATTCTGACTCAACTCTTGGATTCAGTGCAGTCACATAGTCACCTTGGACATAGTCACAGATGAATTTATTATAAAGCTTAGTATTTAAAACCTAGTCTTTAGAGAAAATAAGATGAATCATCTTTTTAAAGATTAAAAATAAGGTGTAAACTTATGAATATGCATTTATGCTGATTAGCTAGATGATAGATGATGGTAGATGACAGATCAAAATCAACAGATAGATAGATAGATAGATAGATACTAGACAAAAGAAGTTGTTTAATGAAACAATAAAGGAAACTACTTGAAAGATAAAGAAGACATGCTAACTTAAGTCAAATATAGGGTCAGTAGAAATTGGGTCTCAGAAGCATTTTAGACTTGTAAGGCAATTTGAAAGGTTTCTGAAAACACTCACTTCTCCCTCTATTTGTAGACCATCATGTTAGATCAGTAAATATCATATTTGAGTACTTATCAGAGGTTAAGGACTAAGAATTATTTTATAACTGGTGCCTTATTTAATGTTATGATAAACCTTTCCAGTAAAACTGAATATCATCATTTTTGAATTAGCACTTCAAGATCTATTTAGGTTGAATATTTAGCCACAGTAATACACAGGTAGAAGATGGCAGACCCTGTGTGCAAAGTCTCATCTCTCACTTCCAAACCTATACCTGTGCTTTTTTCATTGTGCTCCTCCAACATATTCTTTGCTTTTCCTGATAGAATTTTCGATAATTCATTGGCTCCATCCATCATTTCTTGATTATAGGAGCAATCACTTAGAAATATGAAAGAATTTACAATGCCTATTTTAGAAAGTTGAGAAAATGTAGGTAAACACTACACTGCTGATGAAGTCAGTGACCATTAGGTATTTTAAATTTGACATAGTGTAAGATATTTAAATAAACAAAAGAGGTAGATGTTTTTAGTTTAATGGAGCATATTATCAGGATTCATTCGATCCTAGAATCATTAATCCATGCTCCACTGATTTTTACTCAGTATTTCTAACAAAAGAGAATTACACCGTTGAAAGTAATGATGCCTAAAAGCTGACAGTCTTTTTCTACAAAGTCCACTTGAGTTTGCTTTAGTTACAAAATGTCCTTCTTATATTGATTATACTATATATTTTGTCTCATACACTAGTATATGAACTATGAATTCATTTGTTTATTTTTAAAACATTTGACAAAGAATAACAATATATCTAAACTACTGTCTTTATGATTTGGTAATTTTTTTAAAATATTTTTAATTTTATGGTTGTCAAACAGAAACACAATAACAAATTTTATTTCATATACTTAATTCTTAATTTTTCTTTTGCTAATTTTAAAATAAATTTTGTTTGTGCAGTTATGAATAAGCAGTTTGACAACATATACCTTTTGAATATTGTATATGAAATAAAGAAACTCAACTTTACAAAATATTTAATGTTAAACCTAAACTATAGACATATTGTGTACCTGAGTCAAATAAGATTTTCAGTTTTAAGCAGCCAATTTTCCTTGAACATGTGGGGCAATTTCATAGTCAACTTTGGCTGCCTGGACATATTAACTTTAAACAAGAAATCAACTGAGATTTGAATTTCATAATTCATGTGGGTCTCTGAATGTTCTACTTATGCTGGAAAGAACCTAGAAAGACAGAGCAAGACAACTGCATTGATAGGAACTGTGAAACAGAGTTTTATTATGGGTAATCAGAAAGAGTAGCTAATACCAGATATCCAGCCATTTCCAAATATCCACTATTAAATTTAAGCATGCTAAAGGAGTTTAGAAAGAACTTTGGTAACTACTCATTAATGGTTTAGGATAGAGTATTTTATTAAATTTAGCAGTTTTAAAAAGTGTGTGTCCTGTGGTCCATATGTCTCAGAGACTTATCAACTCTGACATCCGTTTAATAAAAATAGATCAATTTTTGAGTGCTCACTTTGAGTTAAACATTGTACTTGAAATATTTAGTGCTGAAAGAAAAAGAAATACTTAGCATACATTATGTAATCTCTATTACTATCCTACAAAATCAGTGTTCTTTCCCTGTTAAAATATAAGGAGGACGAAGTTCAGAAAAACAAATCTACTTGCCCTACATTAAGTACTGGTAAATGGGAGAATCATGATTTGAGTCAAGGTTTCAAATTCCAGTTCCTATATTCTTCATCGCTGCTGTAATATTTGTTTCCTTCTCTGACTCCCAAACAGAATTCTTCCATTGCTAAAAGATTTATTAGAGGCCAACACACTTACATTTCTGCATCCTTCTTTCTATTTATTTTATTGATGAATTATTTTAAGACTTCCAGCGATCATAGATAAATCTCTTCTGGAGTTCTTGTCTCTTCCATTAGTAGAAAAGTACTTTTGGTTTGCAGTCTGATGTTAAGATTACCTTGAAATATGAAAAATCTCTATTTCTCACACAGGTGTAGAAATCTATGGAAAAGGCAGTAATGTCATTTTGGTAGTGTATCATCCTGAACCAGAAAATAAAGCATGCAAACCAAAATTGATTTGTAACAGGTACCTTATTAGAAGCAAACATCAAGAAAACTAGAATCAATGTTGAAACAAAAATTTGTCTTGTAAGCAATCCTGAGTGAAATGTGTTGACACAGCATCACATTCTGTAGCCCCATTTTTGCATGCTTTTCAAAGCACAGCTATCTCAGGCTGAAGGAGATGAATAATTGACTGATCACTGCATAATTCAACATAGTGTTGTAAAAATTCAAGGTCTGGCAAATTTGAAGCTTTTCTTTTTTATTGAGACTGAGGTTAAAGTTTCAATCAACCTTGAAGAAACATTTAAATAGCACAAGGATATATGATTTATTAAAGTGCATATTATTCTTTCTTATATTCCCTCCTTCTTCATTAAGCTGCCTCACATAATGCACATATAAAGTTAAAAGACTATCTATAAGGTTTAGTGGAGCACTGCCTGTAGTGATTTCAAAAGTGCTAATTTTATCAATGTCTAAGCACACTTATCAAGCATAGAAACTCAAATAAATTGTTCCTGTGTATCTCATTATATTTCTTTATTTGTAAAATATTCAAACAGCATTATAAAATTACTGCAAAAAAAAAAATCCCACAACAAAGCATGGAGTGATTTTTCTATTCAATCCATTTCATGAACTGTTTTATTACCATTTATGTCCTGGATGCTCTCTTTGTAGAAAAGATACAAGCCAGAAAAGATTAAAAACAAAAACCTGCCAAGAAGAAAGTGATCAATTTTGACAGAGAAGTAAAGAACAAGGAAAAATTAATGTGAGAGGTATTAAGAATTATAGAGCAATTGCTTTAGAATTTGATTAAGTTTTTTTCAAATAGAGACTAGGTTTCTAATTTTTGGATTATAAAAATTTCTTTTATTTAGTTTTTCCAAAAGAATATTAACAAAAATCTTCCACATTAAATTCAATATTAAAATATAATAATTATTTCATTATATGTATTGACAATTTACAGTTTTTCTCATTATCAGTGTAATGTTTAGACATTATTAGCTTTTGTATTTCTTTGTATTTCTGAGATATATATATATAGAAAGAGAGACACACATGTATGTACATATATATATATACATAGACATGTACAGACATGCATATATACATAAAAATTGCTTTTGTACAAAAATTTGGTTATTATACAATCAGATTTTCTGATCTGTAAGAGATATACTTTGCTAATCTACATCTATTAAGAAAGTTTTGGTGTTTTAAAAATACACTCCTGAATTTAAATTTAAAGAAAATAAGATCAATGACAAGTCCTCTAAGTAGGAGCTGTTGACTTTTGCTATATAAAGACTTTAAAATAAAACAAAAACTCCAAACTAAGGTAGTTGAGAAAATTCAGTAAAATTGTGTATATTTAGACAGTGCAAGAAGTTTATAATATAACCAGAATGCAATCACTGTGTGGGGTATAGCCATTAGAAAACATAAAATAAATACCATGGATGTTATCTTAGAAAATCTGATAGCCTCATTGGGGAACAAAATGTTGCTATAAAATACAACAATTAACCAAATTATTTCATATTTATTCTTTCTAAAATCCTACATCAACAAAAGCATGGCATGAAGTCAAAGAAAATTTTAAAATAAAGTGAAAGTATACCTCAATAAATTACTAAATTTTAGGTAATAATTTGTAGGACAAGACACTGCCATTGAGAACTGTGGCTCTTTTTAAAATATCTTTATGCATTAGGTCTCAAATACTCTTCTTTTTCTAATGTAACTCAAGTCCTTTGAACATGTAAGGCTCTCAGTCAGAAAGGCATACTGTCAGAACTGTTTTCAACTTCTTGAGCCACAAAGATTACTCCAAATCACATTTTTGTCCTGCAAACTTACTTAGCAGTTCCTTGGTCTGTCTAATGAACTAAAAGAATTATTATTATTGTTAGGTACACAGGATTGCAGGCTGCATGGCACACTGTTGATTTGATACCCTCTATCATGACAGTATATGGTTCACCAGCTTGGTAAGACAGCACATCATCAGCAGTGGTGGGTGATCAATCTCATTCTCCATAGCATGGGTCTCTAAAGAGTCATTATTGAGAACAAAGTGAGGAAAGGCTATTGGAGGGAATCATTGGGTCCATGGCATAAAAAAAATACCTGAGGAAATAAATGGACAAGAGTATTGAGAAAAAAATTTAAAACCTTGCTCCATGGGATGCAAAAGGACTGGTAATTATGTTGGAAAATGTCAAATATATATTCACATTTACAATTCATAGCTATCATTGTCAAACCCTAAATATTATTATATTAGGCTAGCATGTTAATGGAACTTCAATTTTATTATTGTATTCGTGTTTGAGAACAAATTAAAGGAAGACCAGAATCTTGACCTACAATAATATGGACCTGAAATATTTGAAAACTAAGTTTTTGACACAAAAATATCATTCTTAATATTAATAAATATTTGTTTTTCTATTCTGGATCAAAGAATGGAAAATCAGCAGTGTAAATAGAATAAAAAGCCAATTCTAAACCAAGTGCCAGAAGCTTATGTCTGTAATCTTAGCTTCTTGGGAGGCTGAGATAGGGAGGATTATGGTTACATGGCAATCCAAGGGGGAAAAAAGTTTGTGAGACCCCCATCTCAATGGAAAAAATGCTAGGTGTGTGATTCCAGCTAAGGTGGGAAGCCTAAAATAGGAAGATGCTGGTCCTGGCTGGCCTGGGCAAAAAAGAAAGACCCTATCTCCAAAATTACCAGAACAAAAAGGACTGGAAATATGGTTCAAAGAAGTTGGGTTCCAGCCTAGCAAGTATGAGCCCTAAGTTCAAACCCCAATACTGCCAAAAAAAAAAAAAAGAAAGAAAAAAGCCAATTCAAAAATCTATAGTTGTTTTCAAAGTGATTTAGTTGAAATGAGTAATTTCTTTCTCTTGGAATTGCATAGATTTAGAATGTTATCAAGCACACTTAGTAAGGTACAACTGGAAGTAATTTTATTCTCATTTGACTTTCCCTTGTATTTAGTTCCTATAATGTCTTCAAGTATTGTACTTGCTTAGACTTTTCCATAGATTCTCTCATTTATTTTTTTCTTTTTTTATTATATTCCTGTTGTACTGAGGGTACATTTTGACATTTGCAAAAGTTCTGCAATATATCAAATTGAATTCATCCCTTCCATCATTCTCCTTTATCCCCCCATTCTCTCATAGATTCTCTCATTTAATCCTTGCACCAACCATGAGATGGTTTCTACTAGTTATCTACTTTACTAAAGAGGATACTGAGGCTTAAAAAGTTAGTTAATTTGTCTAATGTGATAACATTTGTAAGTATTCAGTAAAATATCAAAAGCAAAAGAGTATGACTTCAATTTCTACCTTACTCATCACTATATATTTTTATTTCCCCTAAAATTGCTACTAATATTCTGAAGGTTGCCTTTATTTCTAGAATTCTGGGGAGCAAATTTTCTGGACCATATATAGGTGAAAGGTATAACTTTTAAAAATACATTTTATCTTTATCCATTTTTTTATTGATGTTTCCAGTAAGTTATTTACTTTTAGCAGCAAGTTACAGACATGTTTATGAAAATCTCTTCAGCAATTAGGAAATGTTAGTGTATCACATAAACACAAGTCACAAATCTAGTTCCAGGACTGGTGAAAGTAATAGCTCAATGACATTATCAAAAGCTCAGGTTCTTTCCATTTTGCATATTCAGTTGTGCTTTCCTTCCTAGACAGCAAAATACAGCAGAAAAAAAAGACCTTTAAAGGGACTTTCTTGACTTCTTCAGGGGTCTTTGACCAGGATTTTGCTATATGACTATGCCTAAATCAGTCTCAACAAACTCCTTGTGTAGGTATCTTAAATAAACAAAAAAAATTTTTTTTCCATTTACAAAATCAGAGAATAGGAGGGTAGAACAGGTCCTCCCTGGAAGGGAGCTGGTACCAATGGGATGAGGGAGGAGGTGGTGAAAGGGTGTAGGAGGGTGAATATAGAGCAAATACTGTGTACACATATATGTAAATGGAAAAATAGAGACCTGTTGAAACCACTCCAGGAATGGGAGAAAGAGGGGCAAAGAAGAACAATGGAGAGAGTGAATTCAAGTATGATATATTTGATATATTGTAAGAACTTTTATAAATGCCACAATGTGCCCTACCCAGCACAACAATAAAAATTCTTTTCAAAAAATTAAGATAATGTAAACACCATGATCAGTTAAACTAGTAAGATTCTGTTCCTGTTAAGGATGAATGAGACCCACCTTTCCAAAAGGATATGATCATCTTCACACAGGTGGAATTCTGAATAAATCAGGCTACTTTTACAAAGGAAATGGAAAAAGAATGTTTTGCATAGGCAGTAAAGAGTGTTATGGAGGTTAAGAACACAAATTGGATTTAAGCAGCTTGGGTTTGTGTTTTCATTTCACCACTTACAAGCTAAGTGACATTGGAAAATTTTCTTAGCTGTCCCTCATCCATGAAATATAATCTGTAACAGTAACTACCTCCTAGAGTAATTCTGAGGCTGAAATGTCTTAAAATGTGTAAAGGACTGACAATAGAACAAGGTCCATAAAGGAGCACCTGTGTCTACAGTTTTTGAACATTTTTTTCAAACTACACATTATAAGAGTTTTCAGTTTCTGGTTCAGCATGCAAACAGCTTAGAAGCTGCTACTCCATCCTTACAACAAGAAAAAAAAATCTAAATAAACTGAAAAATTAACAACTCTTCTTATGTGTTAGAGAAGTGAGGTCACAAGACAAATCAGTGCTTGACACATTGAAAGGACATACAAAAAATCACATAAAAGCTCGGGGGCAGAAACCTCTCCCCAAACCAGTGGAGAGTTAGGAAGCCCTGAACTATAATTTATAAATTGCTAGAGTATGTAGGCAACTTTGAGAGTTTTAAAAAAAAAAGATAAAAAGCAAATTCCCAGGCAGCAGTCACGGCAGCTCCACATTTTGTGACTTTTTCACTTGCAGGTTCTTGGGTGCATACTGGAAAAAAATGTCCTCTTGGTCTGGCATGGGGAAGGGAAATAGCAACCACTTTGAAATACACCAGTCTATTCTCTTCTTTGTGACAAAGCTTACCTGCATGAGAAATTATTTTACCAGAGCCTAAAATATTGTGTGTTTTATTGCTATTGTTTGGTTGGTTGGATTTTGGTTGTTTGTTTGCTTTGCTTTTTTCTGAGCCAAGCCAAGCTGAGAGAAGGAAAATATCCAAATCAAAACTTCTCTAGTCCTTTAACCATCCTAAGGGGTGAGAGAGCAGGAGTTAAAAAGCAACTGAAGCCAGGATTCACTAAAAGACTGAGAAAGTAACATAATGCTACAGAACACTTCCCCTCCCCTCAAATCTAGAGATCACACTACTGAAGGCTCATTTGTAGAAGTTACTCTTACCTAATACATTGTGTCTAAAAAAAATTATAAGGCATACTAAAAGGCAAAATCCAGTTTGAAGAGACAGTGCATCCATTAGAACCAGACTCAGGCATGTCAGGAATGCTGTGATTATCAGACCAGAAATGTAAAACAACTATGATGACTATGCTAAGAGCTCTAATGAATAAGTGGACAGCCTGCCATAAAGAATGAGCATTGTGAACAGAGATAAACATTATAACCAAGTACTAAAAGAAATACAGATCAAAACAATTATAGCCAATATATCCTTCATTAGGAAATGAATAAACTGTGGAGAGCAGAATATTACTTAGTATTAAAATGAAATTAGTTGTCAAATCATGAAAAGACATGGAGGAAACTTACCTGCACATTCCCAAGTGAAAGAAGTCAATCCATCAAGATTGAGCACTGTATGATCCCAATTATATGACATTATGGAAAAGGTGAAACTATAGAGACAGTAAAAAGGTCAGTGGTGGTCTGGGGTTGGAGAGTAGGAAGGATAGATTGGTAGAGTATAGAGGATTATTAGAGCAATGAAAATAATCTGCCAGACACTGTAATGGTGGATAACCATTAGTATACGTTTGTCAAAACCCATTAGAACGCCTAGCACCAAGAGTGAACCCTAATGTAACATATGAACTTTAGGTGATGAAGTGTCAAAGTGGATTTGTCAATTCTAACAAATGTATAACTATGGTGTAAAACTTTGATAGTGAAGGAGGATGTGCATTTTGGGGGAAAGAGGGCATGGTATGGAAAATATCTGTACTTTCCACTTAATATTTCTGCAAACCTAAAACTACTGTAGAGAAGAAAGTTCATTTAAACACACTCACACAAATTGCATTATGTAAGTTATTGAATGGCGCTCAGGATGCCACTACCATGTATTATAAGGGCTTAAGCTGAGGTCTTTGGGGGATGATAAGAATGATGTTTCAATCACGCTATTATGTGTTACAAGCAGACTTATTATCCTTTCTAAATTTCATTATAACCTTAGAAAAGATCATTTGAATGACTAAATTTGGTTGTGCAACAAATGTACTGAAAATTTTTATTACACTTGCTTTTTGAACTCAGAGAGTTTCTACCTAATTTTCACTTGCTTGAAACAATGGGATAGTGAATGAAGCCTAATACCTGCCTACAAAAATTTTATAATGGTGAATTGATGGACTTTAAATAGCTAATTGCACAATTAATTATCAAATATCCATTATGAAGGCTGGAGGTGTGGCTCAAGCAGTAGAAGATCTGCCTGGCAAGTTTGAGTTCAAACCCGAGTTACCACCAAAAGAAATCTAGCATAGACTACTATAAAGAAATATAAGATGCAATTGGACTTTCTAGTTAAGAAATTAGCTCTAGTGTTGTTGGAGTCATGGTCCTGGTATTTGGGTAGAGCCAAGAAGTGTTGGACTAATTTACTGTGCAAAAGTACATTGGGAAAGTTTGTGAAGCCCCTTCAAGGATTAGGGAAACAAGATCTGAACTGAGAAGCATGCCACTTTGTCTTTCAGCTCCTTGATAACATGAGAGGATTTCAGTGATCTTTGTTACACCCTCATTTCCAACTCAGACAGAAGATGTTCAATGTGTGCTATTGGGTATGGTGGCAATGAGGGTTGTGATGGGTAATCTTGCTTGTTAACTTGAATTGATTTGGAGACACCTGGGAAATTAGTAAAGCACAACTGTGGGTGTGCAGGTGAGGGCATTTTTCAGAGATGAGTGGCCTGAGGGAACAACTGAGCAAGGGAAGCCCATCCTGAATGTGAGTGGCACCATCCAATAAATCCAATAGGATTGGGGCCTAGATGGAACAACAATGGAAGAATGAGGGAACCCACTAGTGCAGCAGATTCTCTCTCTCTCTCTCTCTCTTTTTCTCTCTCTCTATTTCCTGATCACCTTGAGGTGAGCAGTTCTGTCCATCCACACCCTCTGTACCACAATGTTCTGGGTTATCTCAGGTCAAAATCAATGGAGCCTGCTGATCATGGATTGAAACTTCTGATAACATGAGCCAAAATAAATCTCTCATTGTTTAAGTTGCTTTCTGAGGCATTTTGTCATAGCAATGAAAAGTGACTGTCACAACAATTTTCCACATAGGATGTATATTTACCATTTAATTAATATAATTTCACACAAATGTAGAAAAAATGTTCCTCCTAATTTGTATTGGTGCATACCACCACAAGGCAGTATAAATAGTTCTATCAGCTGTGATGATGTTGGTTTTCATTTTCATGTTGATCATAATACATATTTATGGTGTGAGTAGAGTTTGTTTTTAAAGAGAACAACTAAAATGCAGCAAGAACCTGGATTTCATCATTTAAAATTCCTGAATTAACAATAATTTGAATGATTCCAAGTTAATTTTTTACATTTCCAAAACTTATCCTGTATTGTTACCTATCCTCTATCTCAATTCTCATAGAATATAAAAATATTATTTACTTTGATGCATTTAACTGATCAAGTTGACAGGAAAAAAATTGAAAAAATAAGCAGTTAAATGGCTGCTGATAAAAATACTACCAGGAGAATAAACTCTGATTTCTTAAGCCTACTTGTTCCTCCTAAAAATTTCACCTACTATAGTGAAATAAGTTAAATAACTTGTCACTCTGGCCTTAGCTTTGCTTATCTACCTACTTAATTTTCAGGTAACATTTTCGTAGCAGTATCTTTAACATGAAGAGTGTCTCATATCTTCAGCCTGTTTTGCTGAGGATATTTTGGAGATAAGATTTCACCCTTTCCCCAGGCTGTTCTGGACCAAGATCCTCCTATTTTATGCTTTCCAGCATTATTGGGATGATAACAAGTGCATGCCACCATGCTCAGATGTTGGTTGAGATGGAGTTTCACCAACATTTTTGCCCAAGTTGCCTGGAACTGTGATCCTCCTGATCTCAGCCTCCCAAGTAGTTAGGATGATAGGCATGAGCAACTATACTAGCCCTATGTCATTCTTGATTGCTAAGAGGTAAATACCAGCCATTTTCCTCTTTTATAAAAGGTCTTTCTCTTAAAATTTCTAAATTATCAGGTTATATAATTTATTTCTATTTCTATTAATTGGGCAAATTCCTGCTGCAACATACAATAGTACATTTTAATGATAATTTTCTTTTTACAAACCTTTATGTTTTTTTCCTTACAGAAAGAGATCTAGTTTATCATTTTCCTATATCCTTATTAGCTGATCATAATTTTCATTAAATTTACTTTGTAATATAGTTCATTCTTTTTAATTTCACCAATTTTAGCCATTTTTTAATACCAATTATCATTCAAAGTAGTATGTAGACTAATTCCTTCATTTGGTAAAGGTAGCAAGATAATTAATTTTAAACAAAACATGACAGAAAAAGTCTATTTAGTGAAAGGGATACCAAACAAAATCCAAACTGCTAATAAAATACCAGTGGACATACTTTTATTTTTCAAGTATAAAATTTTAATTATGATTTCTTATGTTGATTTGTCAAGAATTTTTCAAAAGTCTAATTACTTTGGTGATTTTTCCCATTGAAAATGTATCCACAAATAAAAAAATGAAAGTTATTTAATAGCAGTCTTCTTTAAATAATGACATGAATTTTATATCTGTGCATGGTTATGCATCCCTGAAGTCCCAGCCACTAGGGAAGCTGAAGCAGTAAAGTCATTTTACCCTAGGATTTAGGATCATGCTAGGCAACATATAGAGATCCAGCTTCTCCAACAAAACAGCAACAAAAATCACTTCATTCAAACACATAGCATATGTTTTAGGATCTGCAGAGTGAGTTACACAGCAAAACCCTTCTTATTTTGAAAACATGCATGAAATTTTTCATGCACAAAACCTAATGTTATCAATGAGGTATTAGTCAACCATCAAAAAAGAATAAAAATGAATGGAGCTGTAGATCATGTTACATGAGATAAGCCAGACTCAGAAAGACAAGTATCAGTGTTTCTCAGATGTATAATCTAGGCTGAAAAAAATCAAAACACAAAAATAAGGACATGAGTGTAAAAGGGGAATTGCTTAGGGAGGGAACAATAGGAATGATGTAAGCAGAAAGAAAGTGTGATGGGAGGGTGAATATGATCAAAATACATTGTAAACACATATAGAAATACCACAATACACTGTTGCATAACTAAAAGAATAGAAGAAAGAAAAAACTTAATGTGAAATACCTTTGATTGAGTATTGAAGATGGACATTGCTATAAAAATGAACTCCTCTTCAGTGGACCAGTCAACTTCACCTGGTATTCATGAGCTGCAATTGACATGTGGTACACAGTGTCTGAAGGAGCAGAAGCTGGGGCTCATATCCTAAACATGTAACAGTATAGGTATCCAAGCAATTCACTCAAAGAAATGCAATCCCCAAAGACTATGTGACCACACTTGCAGAGCTTCCTGATATGAATGTCTTTAAGAAATAAAAGATAAGGCTTTCATCCCTATTCCCTCAGACTCTATTATAATCACCTTGTGAAGAACCACACTTCATTACAGAACCAAATTGCTTGCCTCCCAAGAGCTATTTTTTTTAGTCTGGGTGGATTTTACTTATTCTCCAAACAACCAAAAATAATCAAGCTGATTGTCTTAGCTTGACAATGTCTGATGGCTTTGCATAATAAAGTCAGAAAGGTTTTCTTTTTGTTTTAAGGAAAATTCTTCTTATAAATGAGCGTTGTATATAATTGATGTATACTAAAACTGACATTATTAATTTATGCAACCCAAATTGTATTTTAAAGCAGAGTTTCAGTTTATCTGAATTTAAAGATCTTACTCACGTCACTAAGAAATTATCAGAAGTGTTTGCTTTTCTTATTTTTTTTCTACCTTTTGCTCTTGAAATATTTCCTTAGTTATATATTTCTATAAAATCACTGGTAGAGCCACTAATATAAATTACATATTCTTTTAAAGCAGCAAATTAAATAGTATTTAAAATGCTGCCTTTGAAATAAAAATGTATTATCAGGCACCACAGAGAATCTCAAACACCCATTTAGTCAGAACAAAGAATAGCTACAAACTTAATGCAGTAGTGAGTTTGAAATTACATGGACCAAAGTAGTTGACTGCTTTTCTACATGCTTATCTTATTACTTTGATTAATCTTCAAAGTTTCCCTGACTTGGTCTTTGGAATCTTGGTGGAATGTAATATTTCCTTGATGATTGATAGGGTTATAAAAGAAACCACTGAAGATGGCAGCTAGAGGGAGGAAGCAGATAGCATGCCTCCTATAGTGAAATCTTGGAGAGATGCTGGAGACACACCTTGCAGGCAAAACCACCGAAAAGAGGCAAAACTTTGACCCCTCCACACATCCAGCCAGCGCAGAGCATCTCCACTTCACGTTAAATGGAAAAATCAGGAGGGCCCCTGGGTCACCAGCTGCCAGCTGCCAGCCGCCAGTCACCTGCGCCCAGATGGCTTGGGAAGATGCGGACAAGGTGAGCTTAGTGGTACCGCAGTACTCCCACAGACAACCCTGGGCCAGAGCAGCATAGGCCCCTGGACAGACCGACCTCCACCCAGAGAAAAAAGAGAAACTGAGTAATAAGCAATAAGAACAATAAAAACACACTGGAAAGAGGGTGGGGCTCACTGAGCGCTGAAGATTGGGGGAAGGGAATCCTTCCTGGGACTGTAAATAAACAAGCTGGGTGGGCTGGAGAGGCTCTGGTGGGAGTGGGAGCGTGCGCTCAGCAACCAGGAGTGGAAAAGCATGTGAGTGGTGGAGGGAGGAAAACTCCACAGGAGAGGAGGGAAGACCCACTTCCCACCTGAGCTGTAAAGAAACACACAGGCCTGAGAAAGCAGATGCAGTGTCACCTCCCCCAGTGTGCTTGGAAAGGGGAAAGCTTGTAGCAGAGGCTCCCGCACAGGAGAACTCTGAGTAAACAAAGCCTGCAGGGCCAGGTGAGTGCTAAGCTCACCCCAGAGATCTGCATAAATAACGCCTCTAGCAACAGCAGGCTGACAGCAGTGGGCAGGCAAGCCACAGTTGCAGATACCATTCACAGAACTGTCTCCAGACTCTTTTTTTTTTTCTCTCTCCCTACCTTTGATGAGAAAACAACTGAACTACACCTGCATGCTGAAAAACTTACTGAAACTATTGCATTTGAACTTGGGACACTTTGTGGGTTTTTTTGTTTGTGTGTGCAGTTTTGTTCTACTATATGCATCCCCTTTGATGAGACAACTACAGAACAACATTTGAGGCACCATCTCCAGGACTGGAGGCTGAGATGGACACCAAAATTATTAAGACTGAAACTTCATTGCATTTGAACTTGGAGGTTTTTTTTTTTACTTATTGTTTTTATTTTTTATTTTCTATTTTTCATTTTGTTTTACTTTATTTTTATATATATATATTACTTTAATTTACTTATTTTTTATTTTTATTCTTATCTTTATTCTTTTTATTTTTTATTTTCAATCCTCTCTCTGTCGCTCTAAGGCCTATTCAGCTTACTGTCAATTAGTACACTAACATTCCCTGTTTACACCTTTGAAGCTTTCTTGTTTTGTTTTTTCCTACCTATCTGTTTGTTTTTCCCTTTTCTTTAACTTCTTGTTTTCCATCTCCTCTCACCCTTCCATTCTAAATATTACCATTGCTATTATTACAAGCTAGAAAATACTTAATTGCACACAGTACAGGGACAGTAACAACATCAAGGACAATAATGGGAAGACAGAAAAAAAGGGAAACCAGTTTCCCCACAGCAAAAAATTAGTACAGGAATCAGAGGGAAATAAAGAAAACAGATACTCAGATCCAGACTCCAACAAAATGAAGATAAACTATGCCAAAAAACCCAATGAAGCCCACAAGAATAATTTAAAAGAAGACATACTACAGGTACTCAATAAGAATTTTATAGAGATGATACTGGATAGGGTCAACCAAAATGTACATGAGACACTCAAGAAATACCAAGACAACAAAAATAGAGAATTTGAAAAAGCAAAAGAAAAGAAAGGAAACCATAGAAGCACTGTATAAACACCAAAGTGAAACAGAGAACATGATGAATAAACAGATAAATGAACTCAGGACAAAAACAGACAACCTTAAAGAGGAAACCACCCAGGATATGGAAAACCTCAGAAAAAAGAACAAAACAGAACTGCAAAACAAAACGGAAGGCCAATCCAGCAGAACAGAACAAACAGAAGACAGAATCTCAGAACTTGAAGATGAAATGGTAATTAAAGGAAAAACCAAAGAACTATTAATTAAACAACTCAAGACCTGTGAAAAGAAAATGCAAGAATCACTGACTCCATCAAAAGAAGAAACTTGAGAATCATGGGCATCAAAGAAGGAGAAGAGGTGTAAGCGAAGGGAATGCGTAATATATTCAACAAAATAATAATGGAAAATTTCCCAAATCTAGAGAAAGATATTCCCATACAGATGCAAGAGGCCTCCAGGACACCAAACAAACCAGATCAAAATAGAACTACCTCATGACATATCATCATTAAAACAACAAGTTCAGAAACTAGGGAAAGAATATTGAAGGCTGTAAGAGAGAAAAAACAAGTAACATACAAAGGTAAACCCATCAAAATCACAGCAGACTTCTCAACAGAAACATTAAAAGCAAGAAGAGCATGGGGTGAGATCTTCCGGGCACTGAATGAAAATAACTTCAACCCCAGGATACTCTACCCAGCAAAACTATGATTCAAAATAGATGGAGCAATAAAAGTCTTCCATGATAAGCAGAAACTAAAACAATATGTGACCACAAAGCCACCACTACAAAAGATTCTGCAAGGGATTCTGCACACAGAAAGTGAAACCCAACATAACCATGAAAAGACAGGCAGCACAACACCACAGGAAAAGAAAAAGCAAGAAAGTAGAGAGCAACCTCAACTTAGGTACACACCATCAAACCTTCAAACAACTAAGACAACTACATGACAGGAATCACCACATACCTATCAGTTTAACACTTAATGTTAACAGACTTAATTCACCCATCAAAAGGCACCGCTTGATGAAATGAATTAAAAAGGAAGATCTAACAATTTGTTGCTTACAGGAGACATCTCACCAACAGAAATAAGCATAGGTTTAGGATGAAAGGCTGGAAGAAGATTTACCAAGCCAATGGCCCCCGAAAACAGGCAGGAGTAGCAATACTTATCTCTGACAAAGTAGACTTCAAACCTACATTGATCAAACGAGATAAAGAAGGACATTCCATACAAATAAAAGGGGAAATAGACTAAAAGGAAATAATAATCATCAACCTATATGCATCCAATGTCAATGCTCCCAATTTCATCAAACATACCCTGAAAGACCTAAAAGCATATATTAATGCCAACACAGTGGTTGTGGGAGACTTTAACACCTCATCATCATTAATAGATAGGTCATCCAAACAAAAAATCAATAAAGATACCCAAGATCTAAAATATACAATAGATCAAATGGATCTACTTGATGTCTACAGAACATTTCATCCAACTTCTACACAATATACAATCTTCTCAGCAGCCCATGGAACCTTCTCCAAAATAGATCATATCCTAGGGCACAAAGCAAGCCTCAGCAAATATAAGAAAATAGAAATAATACCGTGCATACTACCTGATCATAATGCAGTAAAAGTAGAACTCAACAACAAAAGTAAAGACAAAAAACATGCAAACAGCTGGAAACTAAATAACTCATTATTTAATGAACAATGGATCATCGATGAAATAAAAGAAGAAATTAAAAAGTTCCTGGAAGTCAATGAAAACGAAAACACAACCTACCAGAACCTATGGGACACAGCTAAGGCAGTCCTAAGAGGAAAGTTTATAGCCATGAGTGCATATATTAAAAAGACTGATAGATCCCAAATCAATGACCTAATGATACATCTCAAACTCCTAGAAAAACAAGAACAAGCAAATCCCAAAACAAATAGGAGAGAAATAATAAAAATAAGAACTGAAAAAACGAAATAGAAACCAAAAAATCCATACAAAGAATTAATGAAAGTAAAAGTTGGTTCTTTGAAAAAATAAACAAGATCGATAGACCCCTGGCAAACTTGACTAAAATGAGGAGAGAAAAAACTCAAATTAGTAGAATCAGGAATGCAAAAGGGGAGATAACAACAAACACCATGGAAGTCCAGGAAATCATCACAGACTACTTCGAGAAACTACATTCAAATAAATTTGAAAATCTTAATGAAATGGACAGATTTCTAGATACATATGATCATCCAAAACTGAACGAAGAGGAAATTAATCACCTGAATAGACCTATAACACAAAATGAAATTGAGGCAGCAATCAAGAGTCTCCCCAAAAAGAAAAGTCCAGGACCTGATGGATTCTCTGCTGAATTCTATCAGACCTTTAAAGAAGAACTGATACCAACCCTCCTTAAACTGTTCCACGAAATAGAAAGGGAAGGAAAACTGCCAAACACCTTTTATGAAGCCAGTATTACACTTATCACAAAACCAGGCAAAGACACCTCCAAAAAGGAGAACTACAGGCCAATCTCCTTAATGAACATTGATGCAAAAGTCCTCAGCAAAATAATGGCAAACCGAATTCAACAACACATCAAAAAGATTATTCACCACAACCAAGTAGACTTCATCCCAGGGATGCAGGGGTGGTTCAACATACGAAAATCAATAAACATAATAAACCACATTAACAGAAGCAAAGACAAAAACCACTTGATCATCTCAATAGATGCAGAAAAAGCCTTTGATAAGATCCAACACCATTTCATGATAAAAGCTCTAAGAAAACTAGGAATAGAAGGAAAGTACCTCAACATTATAAAAGCTATATAAGACAAACCTACAGCCAGCATTATACTTAATGGAGAAAAACTGAAACCATTCCCTCTAAAATCAGGAACCAGACAAGGATGCCCACTATCTCCACTCCTATTCAACATAGTACTGGAATTCCTAGCCAGAGCAATTAGGCAAGAAGAAGGAATAAAAGGAATACAAATAGGTAAAGGAACTGTCAAAATATCCCTATTTGCAGACATGATCCTATACCTTAAAGACCCAAAAAACTCTACTCAGAAGCTTCTACATATCATCAATAGCTACAGCAAGGTAGCAGGATATAAAATCAACATAGAAAAATCATTAGCATTTCTATACACTAATAATGAACAAACTGAGAAAGAATATATGAAAGCAATTCCATTTACAGTAGCCTCAAAAAAAATCAAATACCTAGGTGTAAACCTAACAAAAGATGTGAATGACCTCTACAAGGAAAACTATAAACTTCTGAAGAAAGAGATTGAGGAAGACTATAGAAAGTGGAGAGATCTCCCATGATCACGGATTGGTAGAATCAACATAGTAAAAATGTCGATACTCCCAAAAGTAATCTACATGTTTAATGCAATTCCCATCAAAATTCCAATGACATTCATTAAAGAGATTGAAAAATCTACTATGAAATTTATATGGAAACACAAGAGGCCAGGCATAGCCAAGGCAATACTCAGTCAAAAGAACAATCCTGGTGGTATCACAACACCTGACTTCAAACTATATTACAAAGCAATAACGATAAAAACAGCATGGTACTGGCACAAAAACAGACATGAAGACCAGTGGAACAGAATAGAGGACCCAGATATGAAGCCACACAACTATAACCAACTTATCTTTGACGAAGGACCTAAAAATATACGATGGAGAAATAGCAGCCTCTTCAACAAAAACTGCTGGGAAAACTGGTTAGCAGTCTGCAAAAAACTGAAACTAGATCCATGTATATCACCCTATACCAAGATTAACTCAAAATGGATCAAGGATCTTAATATCAGACCCCAAACTCTTAAGTTAATACAGGAAAGAGTAGGAAATACTCTGGAGTTAGTAGGTATAGGTAAGAACTTTCTCAATGAAACTCCAGCAGCACAGCAGCTAAGAGATAGCATAGATAAATGGGACCTCATAAAACTAAAAAGCTTCTGTTCATCAAAAGAAATGGTCTCTAAACTGAAGAGAACACCCACAGAGTGGGAGAAAATATTTGCCAGCTACACATCAGACAAAGGACTGATAACCAGAATATATAGGGAACATAAAAAACTAAATTCTCCCAAAACTAATGAACCAATAAAGAAATGGGCAAGTGAACTAAACAGAACTTTCTCAAAAGAAGAAATTCAAATGGCAAAAAAACACATGAAAAAATGCTCACCATCTCTAGCAATAAAGGAAATGCAAATTAAAACCACGCTAAGATTCCACCTCACCCATGTTAGAATAGCCATCATTAGCAACACCACCACCAACAGGTGTTGGCGAGGATGCGGGGAAAAAAGAACCCTCTTACACTGTTGGTGGGAATGTAAACTAATACAACCACTCTGGTAAAAAATTTGGAGGCTACTTACAAAGCTAAACGTTGATCTACCATTTGATCCAGCAATACCACTCCTGGGGATATACCCAAAAGACTGTGACACAGGTTACTCCAGAGGCACCTGCATACCCATGTTTATTGCGGCACTATTCACAATAGCCAAGTTATGGAAACAGCCAAGATGCCCCACCACTGACGAATGGATCAAGAAAATGTGGTATCTATACACAATGGAATTTTATGCAGCCTTGAAGAACGAAATGTTATCATTGACTGGTAAGTGGATGGAATTGGAGAACATCATTCTGAGTGAGGTTAGTCTGGCCCAAAGGGCCAAAAATCATATGTTCTCCCTCATATGCGGACATCAGATCAAGGACAAACACAACAAGGGTATTGAACTTTGATCACAAGATAAAAGCGAGAGCACGCAAGGGAGATATGAGGATACGTAAGACACCTAAAAAAATTAGCTAACACTTGTTGCTCTCAATGCAGAGAAACTAAAACAGATACCTTAAAAGCAACTGAGGCCAATAGGAGAAGGGGACCAGGAACTACAGAAAAGGTTAGATCAAAAAGAATTAACCTAGAAGGTAACACACATGCACAGGAAATCAATGTGAGTCAATGCCCTGTATAGCTATCCTTATCTCAACCAGCAAAAACCCTTGTTCCTTCCTATTATTGCTTATATTCTCTCTTTAACAAAATTAGAGATAAGGGCAAAATAGTTTCTGCTAGGTATTGAGGGGGTGGGGGCGGGGAGAGAAATGACCCAAGCCTTGTATGCACATATGAATAATAAAACAATAAAAAAATGAAAAAGAAAAAGATAAATAAAAGAAATCACTTTCCCGTAGTTTTGCATCAGATCAGTGGTAATATGTATGTTTTTCCAGAAAACATACCCCTTCTTCTAATAGACTTATCTATTTCTGCATATGCACAGGTTTTGGTATTTTTTAATTAAATGTGTAGCCCAAGTGTGTAGTTACACAAATTCAAATAGTATTGAACTATATTGCTTAAATATCAATATAAATAATACAGGAAAATCAACTGATTAGTAATTATTACAAGTGAAAAGTGAAATAAATTTTTTATTATTGTGCTGAGTGATGATACATTGTGGCATTTACAAAAATTCTTACAATATATGAAATATATCACGCTTGAATTCATCCTCTCCACCAGTCCCCATTTTCCTTCCCTCCCCAATTTCCTGGAAAAGTTTCAACTGGTATCATTTTTATTTACAAGTTTGTGTAAACAGTATTAGCACTATATTGACCCTTCCCTACCTCTGCACTCCTCCCAAGTTACCAACCCCCCACTTCCCAGACATGACTTGTTCCACCCTCCTGCTCTCAGATTTGCAAAAAAAAAAAAAAAAAAAGAAAGATATTTTTGTTTGTTTAAGATAGCTGAGCAGGAGTTTCCTTATGACATTTCATGTATATATGTACTATAACTGGAATAATAATATGTATTATATTATATTCATCTCCTCAGTTTTTCTGCTTTCTACCTTAGTCTCCTTCTTATGGTCATTTCAACAGGTCTAAAAATCCTACATTCATTCTTGTATAAAAAGTACAACAACCATATTTACCTTCTTAACTTCCTTCCTTTATTCTCCCCATCTCATATGTGACCTCCTCTTAATGTGACCTGTTTTTCACAACATTGCTGTCTTTGTATTAGGTCTATATTCCACATATAGGAGAAAACATAAAGCTTTGGGGCCTTCTGAATGTGGCTAACTTCACTTAACATGATGTTCTCCAGTTCCATCCATTTACCTGCAAATGACAAAGTTTTATTCTTCCTTGTGATTGAATAAAATTCCATTGTATATAAATGTCACATTTTCTTGATCCACTCATCACTAGTGGGGCATCTTGTCTGTTTCCATAGCCTAGCTATGGAACCACTATGTTTTCCATAGTGGTTATACTAATTTATGTTTCTACCAGTAGTATATGAGGACTGCTTTTTTCCAACATCCTTGCCAACATTTGTTGTTGTTTGTGTTCTTGATGATAGTCCTTCTAGCAGGAGTGAGGTAGAATCTTAACATGGCTCAGATTTGCATTTCTTTCATGGGCAAAGATGTTGAGCACTTCTTCATTTTTTTTTTTTTGTCTTGTTTTTGCTATTGAAACTTCTTTCTTTGAAAAAGTTCTGTTCAGTTATATTTCCCATTTCCTTATTGGGTCATTGATTTTTGGAGAGTTTAATTTTTTGAGATCTCTGTATATTCTGTTTGTTAACCTATTGTCAGATGTATACCTGGTAAAGAGTTTTTCCTATTTTGTATGCAACCACTTCAATTTAGAAACCATTTCTCTTATTGTGCAGACGCTTTTGAATTTCATGTGGTCCCATTTGTCCGTCCTTTCTTTTAGTGCTTTTTGCTCAGTATTTCCGTTGACTTTTTGCTATATTTTGGGCTTCAAAATGAATTTTTGGGTTGATTTTTCAATATCTATGATGAATGTCACTGGAATTTTGATGGGAATTGCAGTAAGCATATATATTGATTTTGGTAATACAGCCAATTTTACAATATTGAATCAAATTATACATGAAGCATGGGAACTCTTTGCTTCTTCTGTAGTCTCCTTTGATATCTTTCTTCATAGGTTTATAGTTTTCCTTGTAGAGGTCTTCATATCCTTTTTCAGTTTATTCCTAGGTATTTTAAATTTTTTGAAGCTACTGTAACTAAAATTCTTTTCCTATATCCTTTTTCAAACTGTTTATTGTGGGTGTATAGAAAGTCTACTGATTTTTGTGAATTGATGAAGTATCCTGATATATGGTTGAAGCTGTTTATGGTATCTAGGAGATTTTTTGTTGGAGTTTTTTGTGTCTTTTATGTATGTGATCATGTTGTCTGCAAATAGGGATAGTTTGACTAATTCCTTTCCAATTTGTATTCCATCTATTTCTTCTTGCTGTCTTATTGCTCTGGCTATGAATTCCAAGTACACATTGAATAGAAGTAGAGAGAGTGGATACCCTTGTCTTGTTCCTGACTTTAGAGGAAATGGCTTTAGTTTTTCCCTGTTAAGTACGGTGTTGGCCATAGGCTTGTCATATATAGCCTTTATTATGTTGAGGTACATTCCTTCTATTCCTAGCTTCATTAGAGCTTTAGTCATGAAAGAATGCTGAATTTTATTGAAGTCTTTTTTTGAATCTATTGAGATGATCATTAGGTTTTTGTCTTTGCTTCTTCTAATATGCTGTATTATATTTAATGATTTGCATATGTTGAACCATCTCTGCATTCCTGGGATGAAACCATATTTGTAATGGTGTATGATCTTTTTGATATGCTATTGAATTCAGTTTGCCAATATTTTATTGAGGATTTTTGCTTCTATGTTCTTTAAAGAGATTGCTTGTCTGATTTTGGAATGAGTATAATACTGGCTCATAATGAGTTTGGCAGTGTTCCTTCCCTTTCTATTTCATGGAAAAGTTTAAGGAGTGTTGGTATTAGTTCATCTTTTAGGACTTAGAATTCAGAAGTGAATCTGTCAGGTCCTGGACTTTTCTTTTCTGGCATACTCTTACACCTTCAATTTTCTTGCATGTTATAGATCTGCTTAGGTGATTAATATCCTCTTGGTTCAACTTTGGATGGTCATGTCTATAGAAATTTGTCCAGTTCTTCTAGATTCTCCAGTTTATTTGAATACAGTTTCTCAAAGAAGTCCCTAATGATTCTCTGGATTTTCTTGATGTTTGTTGTTATCTCTCCTTTTCATTTCTAATTTTATTAGTTTGGGTTTTTTCCTTTTCATTTTAGTCAGATTTGGCAGGGATTAGTCAATCTTATTTATCTTTTCAAAGAACCAGTATTTCGTTTCCTTGATTCTGGTCTCTATTTCATTGATCTCATCTTTTATTTTCATTATTTCTCATCTTACTAGTTTTGACATTAGCTTGTTCTTATCTTTCTAGGAGTTTTAAATGCAGAATTAGATTACTTATTTTAGATCTTTCTGTTTTTAACATTTTTAACATATGCAGGTGGTGCAGGAAGGTTCCCTGTCCAGGAATTAAGGCAGACCCCAAGATGTCTGATGCTGGCAAGACTCATTCTGCAGTTCTCTGCACTGTAATTTTGCCCTTCCAAGTATCAAGACAGGAGAAAAGAATCCAAAAAAAAAAAAAGGGAGGGGGGGAAGGAGAAATGGTTTCCCAGTGGGTGGACTGGCACAACTTATTGGTCCCAGTTACTGGTCCCAGCACCAGGGCTTCCCCAGTTACTATGTGTTATAAAAAGCTAATTTAAGGTTCAGACATTGAACATTATGTTCACCCTAGTATTCACAGTTCCTTGGTTGGCAAAAAAAAAACAGGGCTACCAGATTTTTGCTACCATGAATGTGAAGTATTTTGTGACAAAGGGATCAGAGTCTCAGGGTTACTCAGTTCTCTGTCATTTTACTTTCTCCCAAATATGTATCTTTTGACTCCATCAAATGACCAAACGTATGAATTCTGGGCATCAAAGAAAGAGACGAGGTGTAAGCCAAAGGTATAGGTAAAATATTCAACAAAATAATGTCAAGAAACTTCCCAAATCTCCAGAAATATATGCCCATTCAGGTACAGAAAGTCTCCACGATACCAAACAGATATGACCAAAATAAAACTTCACCATACATACTATAGTTAATACAATTAGCACAAAGAACAAGGAAAGAATATTGAAGTGCTGTAAAAGAGAAAAATTAAATAACATATAAAGATAAACCCATAAAGACAACAGCAGATGTTGTCAACAGAAACCCTAAAAGAAAGAAAGGTATAGAGTTAGATATTTTGAGCACTAAAAGTAAATAATTTTAGTAACAGGATACTCTACCAAGCAAAGCTATTATTCAAAATTGAAGGAGGAATAAAAGTCTTCCAGCATACACAAAAACTAAAACAATATATGATCACTAAATTACTACTACAGAAGATTGTGAAAAGAATCCTACACACAGAAGATGAAAACACACATAGTCATGAAAGGATGGGAATTGTTAAAACTCAAGAGAAGAGCAGATAAATGATCAGGGAGTAGCATACGATTAGTTGCACACATATACAAACCCTAACACAACAAAAACAATTCAATGGCAGGATTCACCACATACCTCTCACTATTAATACTGAAAGTTAATGGATTCAACTCCCTCACCAAAACACACTGATTGGCAAACTGGATTAAAAAGGAAGACCCCACAATCAGTTCTTCACAAGAAAGCCATCTTGCAGACAGAAACAAACTTGCCTTAGAGTGAATGGGTGGACCATTTACCAAACTAATAGCCCCCCAAAAAGGAAGGAGTAGCAATATTTATATCAGATAAAGTAGACTTCTTCTACTTTATATCAGATAAAGTAGAAGAAACAAAGAAAATCACTTCATATTAATAAAAGGAGCAATACATCAAGAGGAAATATGCACATATGAATAAAAAAAAGAGTAAATAATAATGTTAACTTGCATGCACCCAATGACCAGGCAGCCACATTCATGAAAAACACATTGCTGGACTTAAAAATACAGATGTACCCCAACACAGTAGTAGTAGAAGACTTCAATACTCTTCTATTACCAATAGTTAGATTATCCAGAGAAAAAAATCAACAAAGATACTCTAGAATTTAATGAAACCATAAATTAAATAAACCTGCCAGATGTCTATAGAGTATTCTATCCTGTAGCAGTACAATATACATTCTTCTCAGCAGCCAATGGAACCTTCTCCAAAATAGACACAAAGTAAGTGTTATCAAATATTTTAGGTCACAAAGCAAGTCTTAACAAATATAAGAAAACTGAAATAACCCTTCTATACCGCCTGACCACAACACAATAAAACTAGAATTCAACAACAAAAGAACACCAGAAAATACTCAAACAACTGGAGGCTGGACAATGTATTGCTACATGATTAGTGGGTCATCAAAGAAATAAGGGAGCAAATCAAAAAGTTCCTGGAATTCAATGAGAATGAAAACACAACCTATCAAACCTGTGGGACACAGCAATGACAGTCCTAAGGGAAAAGTTAATAGCCACAAGTGCATATATTAAAAACACATAAAGATCACAAATATACAACCTAATGCTGCATTTTGAACTCCTAGAAAAACAAGAATAAGCTAAATACAAAAGTAGCATAAAAAGAGAAGTAACAGAAATAAAGGCCAAAATCAATGAAATAGAGATCAGGAGAAAAAAAAACTATACAAAGAATCAATGAAACAAAAATCTGATTTATTGAGAAGATAAACAAGATCAGCAAACCATTGGCAAATCTGACTAAAATGAGAAAGGAAAAGACCCAGGAGAGATAACAACAAACACCAATGAAATCCAGGGAATCATCGGGACTACTTTGAAAACCTATATTCAAATAAACTAGAGAATTTAGAAGAAATGAACAAATTTCTAGACACATACAACCATCTAAAATTGAATCAAGAGTATATCAATCATCTAAACAGATCTTCCTTCAACAAGGAAGTTGAAGCTGCAATAGACTCTCTCAAACACAGAACATCCAGGACCTGACAGAATCACCACTGATTTCTACCAGACCTATTAGGAAGAACTAATACCAATACTCCTCAACTTATTCATGAGAACAAAGAGGAAGGAACACTACCAAACTCATTCTATGAAGCCAACATTACACTCAATCCAATACCAGACAAGTACAAAACAAAAGAAGAAAATTACAAGCAATCTCTTTAATGAACATAGATGCAAAAATCATCAATAAAGTACTGGCAAACAACATACAATAGTATATCATAAAGATGAGATGTCATGATCAAGATGGTTTCATCCTTGCAATGCAGGGATGGTTGAACATACTCAAATCATTAAATGTAATTCAGCATATTAGCAGAAGTAAAGACAAAAGCCACATGAACATCTCAATAGATGCAGAAAAAGACTTCAATAAAATTCAACATCCTTTCATGAAAAAAACTCTGATGAAGCTGGGAATAGAAGGAATACACTTCAGTATAATAAAGGCTATAGATGACAAGCCTAAAGCCTACATCATACAGAACAGGGAAAAACTGAACCATTTCCTCTAAACTCAGGACCAAGACAAGGGTGTCCAATGTCTCCACTTCTGTTCAACATAGTCTTGGAATTCCTAGCCAAAGCAATAAGTCAGAAGAAGAAGTAAATGGAATACAAATTGGAAAGGAAAGAGTCAAACTTTTCACATTTGAAGATGACGTGATCTTATACATAAATGACCCAAAACACTCCACCAAAAAACTCCTGGACACCATAAACACCTTTAGCAATGTAGCAGGATACAAAGCCAATTTACAAAAATCAGTAGCCTTTTTATACACCAACAATGAACAGTTTGAAAAAAATATAGGAAAATAATTCTACTTACAATAGCTTCAAAAAGTAAATAAAATACCTAGGAATAAACCTAACAAAGAACGTGAAATACCTCTACAAGAAAAATAAAAACCATTGAAGAAAAAAAAAAATCAAAGAAGACTACAGCAGACAGAAAGATCTCCTAAGCTCATGGTTTGATAGAACCAACCTAGTGAAAATGGCAACATTACCAAAAGCAATCTATATGTTCAATGTAATTCCCATAAAATTTCCAATGACATTCATCACAGAGATTGAAAAGTCACCCCAAGGTTGATTTGGAAGCACAAAAGAATGGGTCTAGCTGAGGCAATCTGAGCTAAAAAGGAACCCTGGAGATATCATACTCTCACCTCAAACTATGCTACAGAGCCATGGTAGCATAGCACTGGCACACAAATAGACATGAAGACCAGTGGAACAGAACAGAAGACCCACATATGAATCTCTGCAGCTGCAATTACCTGATTTTTGACACAGATGCCAAAAACATGCCATCAAGAAAAGACAGCCTCTTCAGCAAATGTTGCTGGGAAAACTGAATACCTGCATGGAGAAAACTGAAACTAGATCTGTTTGTCATTCTGTAAAAGTATCAATACAAAGTGGATTAAGGACCTTAATGTAAGACCTGAAAATTTGAAGCTAGTGCAGGAAAGAGCAGGGAATACACTGGAATTAACAGACATAGGTAATGACTTCCCCTAAGAACTCAAAAGGCACAATAACTAAGAGAATGGATTGAAAAAATGGCAAAGTGACACTATAAAGTTTCTGCAAAACAAAAGAAATGGTCCCTAAGTTGAAGAGGCTGCCCACAGAATAACAGAAATTTTTTGTCAACTATGTATAGAATATATAGGAAGGTCAAAGAACTAAACTCCCTGCAAAACTCAATGACCCAATGAAGAAATGGGCAAAATAACTGAGCAGAACTTTTTCAAAGGAAGCAGTCCAAACAGCAAAAAAATACATGTGGAAGTGCTCAACATCCTGGCCATCAAGGAAATGCAAGTCAAAATCATGATAAAATTCCACCTCACTCCTATTAGAATGTCTATCATCAAGAACACAAACAACAACAAAACAAATGTTGGCGAGGATATGGGGAAAAAGGAACCCTCATACACAGTTGGTAGGAACATAAATTAGTACAACCACTACGGAAGGCAGTATGGAGGCTCCTCAAAAAACTAAAATTAGAATTGCCATATGATCCAGCAATTCCACTCCTAAGAATTTACCCGCAAGAATATAAGTCAGGTTAAAATAAAGACACCTGCACACCCATGTTTATTTCAGCACTATTCACAATAGCTAAGCTATGGAAGCAGCCAAGATGATCCACTACTGATGAATGGATTAAGAAAATGTGGTATTTATATACAATAGAATTGTATTTATCCACAAGAAGGAATGAAATTTTGTCATTTGTAGGTAAATGTATGAAACTAGAAAACATCATTTTAAGTGAAGTTAGTCATGTTCAGAAGGCCCCAAAGCTGCATGTTTTCCCTCATATGTGGAATAAAGACCTAATTCAAAGACAGCAATCTTATGAAAAACAGGTCACGCTAAAGAGAGGTCACTATGAAAGGTGGAGGGTTAAAGAAGAAAGTTTAAAAAGTTCACATGGTTGATGTACTCTCTCTACAAGAATAAATATAGTTTTTAAACCTGTTGAAATGACCATAAGAAGGGGACTAAGGCAGAAAGAAGAAAAACAGAGGAGATAACCAATTCAGGTTATAATGCTTATATATATATGGAAATGTCACAAGGAAACTCCTGTGTAGCTATCTTTTAAAAAATGACTTTTTTACTAAAATCTGAGAATAAGAGGATGGAACACGTCCTGCATGGGGGTGCATACCAGTGGGGGGGGAGGGAGTGGGAAAATATTGAATGAGGGTGAATATTGTGCTAATGCTGTGTACACACATATGTAAATGGAAAGATGATAGCTGTTGAAACTATCCCAGGAATGTGGGGGGTGGCAGATAAAGGAGAGCAGTGGAGGGGGCTAATTAAAATATGATATATTTTATGTATTATAAGATCTTTGGTAAATGCCACAATGTACCTCCACCCCACACAACAATAAAAAGAAATGAATGTTTGTAGGTAGGATTACCAATAATACCTAAACAGGGGGTTGAACTGACCAAAGCATTTGAAAACTAAATCAATAGCAAATGAAGAAGTCAAATTGAAATTAAAAATTACCTTAAACTGAAGAAAACAATTTTAAATATAACAAAATCAGATTTAGCAACATAAAGAAGAATATGTATCCTAAATATCCATTTAATTTCATGAATATAAGCAACAACTTTAGTGTTCAAAACCATCAAGACCAATGGAATTTATAATGCTCCTAGTCTATAAAAGGAAACCTGTATAGTCATCTCAATGGATGCATAAAAGAGTTTGTTTGCAAAGTCTAGTTTAATTCACATCAAACTAGAATTAGAGGGAAAATTGTGCTAAATGTTGAAGGACACATGAGAAAATCCTAAGCCATGCTCATATTTAATGGTGAAAGACATATGTTTTCTTTCAGTGATCAGAATGTTACACTTGCCTTTCCACTTAACATTTTAAGAGAGTATATGCAGTGAAATACAGAAAAAGTTAAAATAAAATGCATCCCAAGTGAAAACCTAAGTATGAAACAGTTTCCATTCATAGGCTACGTTACTCCCTATGTAGAAAATTCAAAAGCATTTAAAAATCAAAAGAAAAGCTACTAGAACTACTAAATAAATTTAGTAATATTGAAGCACCACATCATTATTTCAAAAGGCCATATTTTTATATATTAAATGAAAAATAAGTGATTTTCTTTGAGAAAACACTTAATAAATGTACATAAATGAAATAAATAGAAAACTACATTATAATCATGGGTCAAAAGACTCACTACTATTAAGATGTCAGAGATAAACCCATGTATTTAGAAAAGATGGGTTTCTGATCAAAGTAAATATCAATGAGAAAATGGTCATTCCAAAATATGATGTTAGAAAATTTGGATATTTAAAAAGATCTGTGTTTTATATTTAATGCCATATGCAAAATTAACTCAAACTAGGTCAGTCTTAAATTTATAAAACTAAAGTTAATAATCTTCAGAAGAAAATAAGCCTCCAAGACCTTAATTAGGAGAATTATTTTATATATACATATAAAATATATATATATGCATACATATTTATGTATATATATATATATATATAAACACAATGGAGTTTTATTCAGCCAAAAGAAAGAATGAAATTACATGATTTGAAGGTAAATGGATGGAATTCAAGGACAGCATGTTAAGTGAAGTAAACCAGGTTCAGAAAGACAAATGTTGCATGTCTTTTCTTACCTGCTGAAGATAGATCCAAAAGACAAACATAATCATATACACATCTACATGTAGAATGTGTTGGCAATAGTGGAAACACACTATGGAACTCAGGGGAGGAGGAAAGGAAAAGGGAATGATAGTCAACAATATCAAGATGCTTCACATTGGCACATGTACATAATATAATGATATGTACTGAAAGCTGCAGAACAGTGGGGTTCAGAGGGAAGAGAGAAGGAAGAGTAACAGAGGGGGCTGAGTTGACCAAAATAAAGCATATTCTCATCTGGGATACATGGAGGAACACCTTTGAACATCGATTTTGGAACTAATAATGAAAGACAAGACTGTAAAACAGGTACAACGTGTGGGGGAGTACTTATGGGAGGGTGGGGGATTGACAAGATAAGGATGAAGGAACAAGGTCAATGTGGTTCATATACATAAAGGAAATAGAAGGATAAAACGTATTGAAATTGCTTAATTAATTAATTAATTAATTGCTTAATTGGGACCGGGAGGAGGAGTAGGTGGAGGGGGGCAACCTAACCAATGTACAATGTAAGGCTATTCATAATTGTCACAACAAATCCCCCCTGTACAATGAATATATGCTAATAAAAATGAAAAAATAAGCAAACATAGGTAGAACACATGTGGAAGAAACATTAGATCAGTGTGCCTGTTTAAATTCAGTATTTCAAAAACAAGATAGTATTTGATGTCCTCAACGCAAAGGAACTAATGCAGAAACTTTAAAGTAACAGAGGCCAATAGAAGAAGGGGACCAAGAAGTAGAGAAAAGGTTAGTTCGAGAAGAATTAATTTAGAATGTAACACATATGTACAAGAAAGCAATGTGAGTAAACTCCCTGTATTCTTATCCCAACTAGCAAAAACCCTTGGTCCTTCCTATTATTGCTTATACTTTCTCTTCAACAAAATTATAGATAAGGGCAAAATAGTTTCTGCCTGGTAGCAAGGGGGTGGGGAGGGAGAGAAGGGGTGGGAGGGCAAGGGAGGAGGTGGGAGGGAAGGGGGGAGAAATGGCCAAACATTATATGCACATATGAATAAAACCAAATAAGTAATAAATTCAGTATTTCACATGTTAATCAAATTCAGTTCTCTTCTTATATCAACTGATGAGTAAACAAATGCCAATCATATCATCAGTTGTAACCCAGTGCACACACCACAGTTGCTTAGTGCTTGGCTGATAAAATAAACCTCTGTGAATTATCGTTTTTTAAAAAAAGATATAAAGAATTCTAAACACAGAGGCAAGTAGCTATTTCAAAATGGCATTAGACGACGGTCCTCCAAAAATTTTGTCCTGTAGCAAACAACTGAGAATACTGGCAAAAATTGCCAACATCAACTTTTTCAGAAGTATGAAAACAAAAATGTTGCAACCATCTGAGGAATATTTATCATGAAAAAAAATTTGACTCATTATTATTATTCAGCAAAATTTGCCACATTTTAAAATCTTCTATTTCCAATTCCCTCTCTCCAGCTCTAGCGGACTTGAAAAACAGCAGGCTTGAAACAACAATAGCTATGAAAAGTAGTCTTGCAATCAACTGGAGGGGGCAGAAGAGATTTGGAAACCCACCAAAGAAAAGAAAAAATCCCAGGGAATTATAGTTTTCTGACCTGAAAACATCTGAGAGTCCTGTGCAAAAAGCTTGTCTGACTCAGACCTCATTCACTAAGGAATGATTACCATCAGAATGTGTCAAAACATAAATACATAAGTGGTGATCATTGAATATTGCTAGTACCTGGTATGCAACAAATACAAGGTGAGACAAAAAGATAAGAAAATCAGGGAAGAAGATGTCCATAGCAGATTTTTTCTTGTTTTGGCTCTGACAGTTTATTTTTTTCTTTATTGTTGTGATGGGTGAGGGTATATTTTGGCATTTACAAAGGTTCTTACAATGTATCAAATATTTCATGCATGAATTCACCTCCTCAACAATTCTTCTTCATCCCTCCCTCTCCTGCCTCCTGGAGTAGTTTCAACAGGTATCACTTTTGCATTACTTATATGTGTACATATTTTTTGGGAAAAGGGGTAGGAGGGTGAATATGTTGCAGATTTTTTTTTTTAAGTTCCAATGTTGCAGCTGGATCTAGAAGGTCACATGCAAGTTTTGTGTATGAATGGGAAAGAATATTGAAGGTCCTAATTTTCTACTTCTGACTGACTGTGAGTCTGTTTACAAGGTGGGAGTAAAGGTTGAGGCACAGAGTGGAAAGCATGTTTGAATCAACATTTAAAGAGAGGGTAAGGGCTAGAAAGCAGATCTATTGGTAGATTTATTGGTTCAAGGTTTAAGGAAATCTTTGTCCAACCATTACTGGACAACTAAGCTACAAATCAGTCACTGCAACAGCTACAGCTCACAAAGAACAGAATTAATCCAAGAAATTCACTAAATAAATAAAAGCAACAAAACAAATCCTAAGGATCAAGGAAAGTCATTTCTCTGGTTGCCCAGTTGTACTATTTAAAATGTCCACTTTTCAACAAATAATGATAGTATATATAAGAAACAGCAAAGTATTTCTCATATTCATAAAATAGATTAGAAATTATCCTTGAGTCCAGACACTGAATTTTCTAAAGATTTCAACTTCAATAAGTATGTTGAAAAAACTAAAATATGTCTAATAATTACACAGAACTATAAAGCCAGTATCTCACCAAATAAAGAGTACCAATGAAAAATGATAAAAGAGGACCAAATAGAAATTCTGAACTTGAAAAGTGTAGCTGAAATTAAAAATATTCATAGGGGGGTAAAAAGCATATTTAGTTTGAAAGACAGAAGAATCAGTGAGCCTGATAAGAAGTCAACTGATATGTTTTGCTCTGAGAAAAAGAAAGAAAAAAATAAAAGAACAAAGACAATTGAGCAGAGACCTATGAGATACTGTCAGAGTACCAATGTATGTACAATGGAATTCCAGAAAAAGAAAAGGACAGCACCATATTTGTAGAAATAATGCCTCTCAAATTTAATGAGAAACATCATATCCAATAAGTCCAACAAACTGAGAGTAAAATCCAAGAAATAAGTATCTCTTCCATGCCTGAACACATGACCCAAGCAAGAATACAGCTTATGCCTCAGGAAAGCTGAATTGACTCACATTTAGTGTAAGCTCTATGGATTGTTACATGTGTTTGTCAATTCAGGCAGTATATCCTATGGAAGAAAGGTCAAGCTGACTGCCATACATTTCTGTGATTCTGGTGACACAAATAGCAAGCAAAGGAAGCACTACTAAAAGACACTAAAGGAACAATTGAGCAGATAAAAACAGAAACGAGAGGCTTCATGTAAGTTGAGGATAAGACTTTCAACAAGGTGGTAATGCTCAAAGATTTAAAGTGCATTGAAATGTGTTTTGCCTGCTTATCTTTCCATTATGGAGAAAGGAGAAATGTGGTCCTGTTTATATATGCATTTGTAATAGAATTTTATGATGGTTTATACAAGCCAGAAATAATGAAATGCATCTTCATTGGCAAGGGTTTTGCCTGTGTGTAGTCTTATGATAATTTCAATTGCCTTAAAATATATGACTTTTCTAATTAGTTTTTAGTTAAAAATATAGAAAAGTAAACAAGTTGTTTCATGGATATTACATCAATAATCACTATAAATACTTAGAAACCAGAAACAAAAACTGAACAAAAATGGTCATCTATGTACAAAATTATTTAAAATTTTTTCATAATTTGTGCATTTTGTAAAATTTATATTTGGCATATAGCAAGATTTTCTGTAAGAGTTCTGTAGCTCTACCTAGAATATGTTGACTTTATCCTAAAACAGGTTGTTAAATTGAGCACAATTTATGTGCTCCATGGAAAGTGCTAAAATTTTTTCAGTACATGACATTTATGTGTATACTGTCCTCCCTATATAAATGTGTTACACATAACCCAAAGTGGATTGCCAAATGTAAAATGTCTGCTTCTCTACAGCTCTCCTGGGAGTAATGATTTCTCTTCATTTCATTGACTCCTATAGTGAAGATCAAGAATGTGCATTGGGGATATGTTTGAATGAAAAGTTTGATAGTTGTAGTTGGTCTATTAAAATGAAAAAATCATTAGTTTATTTCTGCCCACCTTTTAAAAGTAAGAGCACACTAAACTTGGACTTAGAAAAGTAATATTCAAATTTTTTTTAAAATAAGAAAAAATTCCAAACATCAGGTAGGAAAACAAAAGACCAAAAGGCCAATGTCCTGTGCTACTTTGGTAACTTAAATCTGTGATCCTGGTATCCTATTTAGTAGCTATGGCCACTCCATAGTTAGAACTATAACTCAAGAAAGAAAACCTGCTACAAAATGAGTGAAACAAAAAAATTGAGAGTTAAACTGTTTGTTCATTGATTTGGTTTAATTTTTCTCTCTGGCTAAAAAAGTCAAAATGTTATTTTAGGGCTCTATGATACACAGGTTAGCAGATGGAATTTAGGACTACCCTTCATAACAAAATTACTTAGATGTTAATCTAGTTAAAAATGCATGAAACACCCAGAAATCAATGCAGAATGTAAAAGTTTATTTTCTTAAACATGCTGGTGCCTTTGTCTATGTGTGTATGTTTGGAAGAGTTTTAGGTAAAAATAATTAGACTCAGCCATAAAATGCAATAACCAGTTGCTAACTGGTTTTTCTGGAACTAAATCTCTTATAGAGATATGTTATCTCATTTAGGCCACCCAAGTACTATTAAAAAAAAAAAAAGGTACTGGGTCAGACTTGGAGGACTTAAACACCTTCCCTGAAAGATATATTGCACTTTTTGAATTTCTTAAATAAGATCCATTCTTACAGTAAAATAAATGTCTTCTCCAGCTTCATTTCTGGCTGCCTCCCTGCCAGGCTCACTGAAATCTCTAACCCACATGTATGTGGTGGATTTCTCAAAGTAGTTACTGCTACACATGCTGTTCCCTTTTCCAGAATATCCTTCCCTGCTCCCTAACCTGTGCCAAAAACTCACTAGTTGATTTTTTTATAGTTTATGAAATCATTAAATCTCTCAAGCAGAGTTGTACTTTTCCTAATATGTCTGTGACTTTCCTAAATAGCTATAGACACAGCATATAACAGCCCCTAATCCCAGGTAACATTCAAGTGCTAAGACAGAGGGTAGAAGATAAGAACTGATGTTTGAAAAGCCCCTGTCACCTTTTATAGGTTCATACCAAACACAAGGTTTTAGTGGGAATGACTGTTTCTACTCTCCCTAATTCTTTCATTTTCTTTCTCTCACAGAAAGAAAATGATATTTTGCATTTCCTGCCACAGAGTCCCAACTCAAACCAATAGTCTTTCATGCATCGGGTTTATGACTGTTTTGAAATCAATATTTATTATTGTCCTATGTTCCTCAAGGTCCTGTTTTTGTGCTAGGTGATTGTCAGTTAATATAGATCTTCCCTGCAACTATATTAGTGAATATTAAGTTAGAAATTTAATCATGAATCTTTTTCATGCATCACTTTATATTTTTAGAATTTTTAAATGGAGTGAAATTGTTTTATAAATTACTTTGAAATGTCACAAATACCACATGATGTCACTCATTTGTGGAACTAAAACAAGCTGATTTCATAGAAGATGAGAATTGAATAGCAGTTAGCAAAGGATAGAGAGAGTAGAGGCAGGGGAAATGGAGAGAGGTTGGTCAATACTGCTATGGTTAGATAAGAGGAATAAGTTCTTGTGTGCCATTGCAGAGTAGGGTAACTGTACTTAGCAGTAATGCATTGTATATTTCAAAATAGCTAGAAGACTTTAGTGTTCTCATTACAACAAATTGTGAAACTAAAGTGGTAGAGCAGCTGTCTAGCAAGCACGAGGCCAGTACAGCCAAAAAAAAAGATAAATAGTTAAGATGATAGGATATTGTAATTAGCCTGATTTAACACTGCATAAAGTATACATGAATAGAAGCATCATATTACAGCCTATAAATATATAAAATTATTAGACAATCAAAAATGATAATGCAAAACACAAAAACACACATTAGTTAAAGGAACTAATATCAGAACTTATATTTGGTGCAAAAAGAGTCACTGGTACCAAAGAAATTGCATGAAATTTTCTTATACAAAGGAAAATAAAAGTTATCTATTTGTAACCTATTTTCTAAAATATTTTATAGATAGTCCTACCTTAAGAAGGATGAGAATGTGATTTCCCAGTTCTTACCTGTGCATCATACGAGATGACTCCCTCTCAAAGAGGACAGTGTAGTAAAGGGGAGGGGAAGAGTAACTTTGGAACAGCAGTCTGACAAACACTGCTCACATGCTCCTGAAGGAGAGAGAGATAAAGAAGGTAAAAACAATAGTAACTACATCATGCCATTTGTCTAAAATTATAATTTGTACAAAAATAAAGAGCTGACATCAAATTTTGAAGAAACTTTGATATATATTTAATTCATAATGAGTGACATATTTAGAGAAAAAAACCTGAAAAAGAAACCAGTTAACCAACAAAATGAGCAAACTTCCATAAAGAAGAAAATGAAGAGAATTTTAATAATTTTGAGATTTTTCTAGTAGCCTCCAAAATTTTATTTCACCACTCCTTTTTTAGAATTTTGCTCAAAATTCTAAAAATAAAACCTTTCTAATCTTATAAAATTAACCTCATGAATGAGGACACAGGGAAAAATCTTAAAATCTGCCATTTACTACATTGGACATCCAAAGCAGGACTCAAATAAAGACTTTATACTGATATTAAGTAAGGGAAATTAAAACTGAACTTGAACTTGCAGTGATACTGTTCTCATAATATCAAAAAACATATCTATAATATTTTTTTATTTGCAATATATTGAAGCCTTGGCCTTATTCTAAAAATGTCACCCTTGCTAAATACAATTTCAACACTCCTCCTTGGGAATTATCTTCAGAACCTCTCTTTTATAGATTTGGGTATTTTTAGTTTTAGAAAACTTCCTCTTGAAAAGTTAGATTTAATTTTTGAAACTGTCAAAAATATCTTTCAAAGTAAGCTTTCTCAATAAGTTTGAGGGTTTTATTAAACAATATAATTAAGTAATATAATTACACATTTATAATGTGTGTACATGTAACTCATTAACTTCAAAAAAGGTTTGAAATATTTATACCATTAAATAAAAAATGAAGAAATGGAATTTCTTTCAAAAATCACTTCATTAAAATAAAAGTCAATTTTGCTACTTGTATTATCAACTACTATTATTATGCTCCTATAAGAGGTACAGTACCTGGAATATTCAGCAAAATTAACATATTGAAGTTCCAAAAATTTATGTAAGTTTTCACAATCTGATGATTTCTAGATTCTTAATCATTTGTATATTAATTCTGGTAAATTGAGCTGACCGTAGTGATGGACATATTCTACTGACTACACTTGTTTACACCCAAGCAAGGAAATATTGACAAACCTTTAAAAAGCAATGAAAAGATAAAAACAACAACCATACAATGATAGATAGAGATAAATATTTAAGAATGGGTTGTTGTAATTTAAGAAATGCAGTAAGTAGAATAAAGAGAATCATTTCTAAACAAAATGACAAACATTATCAGATAAAAAACACAGAAATGCAGAGAAACAAGTGATAAGTTTAAGGCTATATGTAAGTGAATATTCAATGTAAAAACAGTGATCTTTTGTCATCTAACATGTATGTAAGCTCATATAATAGCAATGAAAAAACACAATATAAGAAAGGCATACAAACATTATGCATTCTACACTCTTTTAATGACCTAAGAAATGAGAAAATACTAAGGCTTTAGTTGATCAAGTTTTATACTATAGTTTTCTGTTGATATAATGTATAAGTAAAATAGTATAATTTAAATTTTTTATAATAAGGGAAACAGCTATAAGATGAATGATAGATTTAAACCCAAACATGTTAAAAATATATTGAAACAATCCAAGTAATACAATTAAAAGATAAAAGTTGTAATAGGAATTTATACTTGTTTTGTTGTTTTATATTATAGCCATCAATGTGTATTAACTATACAAATTAATGGGATTCATGGTGATATTTCAATACATGCATACATAACATATTGATCATGTCATTCAAAGCTTCTTCAACCCTTGACACACCATCCATCGTCCTCCTACTCCTGAGTAACTTTCCAAGTCCCTAGAAGTTCCTCTTTTCTTTCTGCTTCTTCTCCCTGCTACACTGTCCCATTTCTACTTACCATTATCCCATTCTGTATTCTACAACATTGACTTACTAGTTTCCATGTCTGAGTGAGATCATATGGCATTTGTCTTTCTGTGTCTGGCTTGTTTAGGTTAACATAATGTTGGCCAGGTCCACCCATGTTGCTGAAAATGACAGGGTGCCTTTCTTTTATGGCAGAGTGGAATTCCAGCGGTGTAAATAAACCACATTATTTTAATATAGTCACATGAATTTTTAAAATGCAGTTTAGGCTAAAAGTGTATACCTTAAACTTAAGAATGCAGAGATGTAGAAGTAAAAAATTAAAAAAAAAAAACAATTTAAGTGCTCTTACTTCCGTTCTGTTTTAATAGAAGAAGCATTTCTTTCCATCATTAATCATCTTACTTGAACTGTGGATCCTATTTCCTATTTCTTGATCATTGACTTAATTTATTTTGTCACTCCTATCTCCTGCATCAGGAATTTTCCCATCTTTAGTGAATAATTTCTAGCATTTTACCAAAATGACCAAGTATTTCTATCATTTGCAAATAAAGTCCTGTGAGATCCTTCAAGTTCCCCAATTAAAGACCCACCTTTTTTTTTTTAAGGTACTGGCTTTGGATTTAGGGCCTTGTGCTTGCTAGACAAGCACTCTACAACTTAAGCCATGTGCTCAGCCTTTTGTGCTTTAGTGGTTTTTCACATAGGGTCTCACACTTTTACTCAGGTGGGCCTTGAATCACAGTCCTCCTACATATGCCTCCTACACAACCGATTATAGGTGTGCACCACCATGAATGGCTTGTTCTTTTTTTTTTCTTTTATTCATATATGCATACAATATTTGGGTCATTTCTCCCTCCTTCCTCATGCCCCTTCCCTTACTTACCCTGCCCCCTCCCTCTTCCCCCTTACCCCCTCACTACCAGGCAGAAAGAATTTTGCTCTTATCTCTAATTTTGTTGAAGAGAGAGTATAAGCAATAATAGGAAGGAACAAGGGTTTTTGCTAGTTGAGATAAGGACAGCTATATAGGGAGCTGACTCGCATTACTTTCCTGTACATGTGAGGAAGGGGACCAGGAACTAGAGAAAAGGTTAGTTCAAGAAGAATTAATTTAGAATGGCTTGTTCTTTGAGACAGAGCCTCAATAATGTTTTTGCTTGAGCTGAACTCATGATCAGCTCTCTCCAACACTCACAACTAGATGGAGTTAAGGCCCAAGCCACAGTGCCCAGCAGCCCCACTTTTGGACAAGTCTTCATAGACAAACTTCTGAGAACTATCTTCTCTACAGTCCACTTCCTCCTCCCTAACCACATTCACACTTACCTCCTTCAGGCTATTTAAACTGCTCTTTATATTTTGCAATGTTCAAGGTTTTGAAACATTAAAGAATATTTCTGTATATTCTTATTCTTAACCCCAATGCCATTTTATGGAATTTGTTACTTTTTTAATATGCCACTCTGTGCTATGTAATAGATCTCTTTTCTTCTCTACCTAGCCTACAAATAAGTACATTTTCCTGTAAAATTCTATTTCTAATACCTTTCAAATTGTTGACTCTACTTTTCTTATGTCATAAAAGTGCACATCCACCTGGCTTAATTTGACCTCCTCAATTGAATAGAACATTTTTCAAACGCAAAATGTTCAAAGTTACATTACATATTTCATCGCATTTCTAAACTTACAAACTTGAGAACTGGTAAACAAACCACTCAACTTCCCAGTTAGTAGGTTTTCACTTCTCAATGCATAGTATATTCCACTAACTGCTAACTACAGGTATCTGATGATCATTTTTTATTCATCCCATTGTTTGTTCCTCCTCCAATGTATTAACATTACTATCTCATTACTTTATCTTTAATTTTTCTAACTTATTCTCCATGACTTGCTGTCTTAACCTAATATTATGCATCATCTTCCCTAAATTATATTATCTTCCTAACTGGTCTTCTCACTTTGATTTTTTCTTCTTTTTTTTCCTTCTCCACAAATAAGAATAACCTTTCAATCACCAGGTGTTGTTTTCTTGCTGATGTGATATTCCAGTGTTTTTAGAATAAGTTAATTTTATTTCAAATGGAACTCAAAGTGCTATATAATTTGACTGTAGCCTATCTCTCCATTCTTATTGCACATATTTGCCTCTTTTGATATCTGGTCACACTATTCTCCTTTCAATTCATTGAACGTAAAATAATTCCTAAATCAGGACCATTGTACATGCTCTTTCTTGATCCAGTAATATTGACGTTCTCACCTCCACCTTGGCTGCTTTTCATCATTTCAATTTTTATTTTAAATGTCTTCTTTTCAATGAAACTTTTACACATTTTCCAATAGGAAACTTTTATCTGTTTTCAAAGCATTCATGAACACATTCCTTCTTATATTCTCCTTTAGTTGGCAGTTCCTCCTTTGGGGTCTATTCTTTCATTAGAATATAAAGGCAGGTTCACATTTTTCTTATTTACCATTAATTTCCAGTGTTGATTGAAATATTCTAGTTTTATAGTAAATATTTGTTTCCTGAATAATATCTGAAAGAATGAAAAGCTATTGAGTAAGGAAGATAAACAAATTCAACATAAAATGTTCATACAATAAATACTGTTTTAATATTTACACAATATATATAGCAAGAAATGGGTTTTTTAAATTTTGTATGAATTAGCTTTTCATTGCTGTAATGAAATAACTGAGGCAGATTACATGAAAGTGTTTGTTCAGGTAACAGCTTTAGAGATTCAAAGTCCTTGGTCAGTTAGCCACCATTGGTTCAGCCTCTGGTAAGGACCTAATGGTAGCTTCTGTCACATTGTACTTGGAGCTTATATGGAAGGAAGTACCACTGTGCCAAACAGGAAGAAAGAAATGGTTTGGGCTTGCTTCTTTTATGAGGATCACTATGAGGTAGAACAAGAGCTACTTAAAACCCTTTCAAATGCATGCCCCGCTGACCTAAATACTCCCCAACAGGCCCCAGCTCTTAAAGATTCCACCATTCCCTTACAGTGCCACCCAGGGAACAAGCCTTTAACACTTGGGAGACACTCAGATCATAGCATATATCATGCAAAATACTCATTTATGTTTATGTGTAGCCACCATATCTCATCCTTATTCAGGTATTAAGGATTTTGCCTGCATATTGATCAAACAAAAATACAAATTCACAATTACTACCCATCCATAACTTGTAAGAAACTCTCAAGAACACATCTAAATAACCCAAGCAGAAGAGTAGCAACTTTCATTTTTGCAAACAGATATGCACACACAGAGACACATGTATATATATGCAATAATATAGATATATTATATACATGTGTGTGTGTGTGTGTGGCATATTTAAATGACCTGAGAGAGAAAGTATAAGTGATAAAGTAACCACATTCACAAGTTGCTGTTGACCTACAACTACTTACTACAAAACAAGGCAGACTTACATAAGCCTGGCAAGAGCAAACAAGCTGGGTAATTGGTACTAGATGGCAGTTGATTCACTTTATGCTCATTCAAGATACTTCACATTAACTGAACAATGTAAATTATGTGTACACACTAATGAGCTCTAAATTAGCTGTAATCTCCAAAGACAGTATCTAGGTATTATTGTGAACAACTCAATGAAGACGTCAACCCAATGTTTAGTTGTAGGCAAAAAGACAAGAAGATGTTAGGTTTGGTTATGATCATAGAAATGTCATGGGAAACATTCTGTCAAAAAAAATAGGTTGATGGTGCTAAGACAATCCTGAGAAATGTATTTCTGTGAGAATACCGTGTAAAAATCACTTGAAATTTTAACTTAAAACAATGCTAATCATTTAGATATAGTTTAGTATTTTTTTTTATTTTGAGGAAACATAATTATTTAACAAGCTTGGTTTTTTGTTGAAAAAAATCACATTATTCAATGCAAATGCAATAAAATTTAGTGGGGTTTTGGAGTCTAAAATGAAAACTACACACTCATACAAACAGATACTGCATCTTATACAATATGCACAGTTCCCTCATGATCTTCTAGTATAAGAAAAAAATTTACTGAGATTGGATAGAAAATAGAATAAAGAATAATATTCCCAATATTCAGGGGGTGGAAAGAAAAACCAAATGATGAGGACAGTTGTTAAGTATGATATGAGTTTGATGAGGGTGGTATGAAGCAAATAAATCCAGCTTACTATGTTAGGTCAGTTATCTATCTTCCATTTTTTTTTATTGTTTACCCATCCCATCAATAAATGTGAGTAAAATAAGCTCTGAGGCTGTGTCCATACACATACACATACAACAATTGGTAGAATGCTGAAGATCTCCCATAGCTGCCATACTTGTTTTTATTAGTGAAAGTATAAAATTATATAGCAATAACTTTCTACTGATTCATCTCTTCCACTCTACAGTGAGCAAAAATAAATAAATAAATAAAAAACAAGACTCAATACTCAATACTGCTTGGCTATACTTTCAGAATTTGACATTTGGTGTTCAGTGAAAGTTATCTGTTTGAATGAATGAATGAGTTTGCTTGTGATGAATGAATTGGTTTTGTTCGCATATGAAAATTATTACTGCTTTCTCAGGTGTGAAACTATATTTCTCAGTGGGTGAAGAGGCTTAGAATAAAATGGGCATGTTCTAGCTCTGATAAGAATAAATAAGAAGGAACTGAGGCATGGTTCAAGCAGTAGAGAACCTGCCTAGCAAGTGTGAAACCCTGAGTTCAAACCCCAGCCAAGAAAATTAAGTAAATAAATAATAGGTATGAAATGTTTTGATGACAAATAAATCATCAACATCTCTGCTTGCTCATCTTTTTTAATCAGTATGTGATTTCCTTAAATGGTTTCATCTATAATTATTGTATATTTAGTCATAAAGAAGTATAGATGTGATATAGTAATGGATGAAGAGAACATACATAGCTCTGTAGGCATCAATCTTAAAAGCAAGATGGAAAGATTGAACAAGTCATTAAAAGTGACTGACTCTTACTAAAAGAGAAACCTAAGTGAATATGTAATACAGTGTAAAATGTATCCTAGGTTAGAGGTTCAAAGAAAGATTTCTCTTACATTCATTATAACAGAGAGATCAAAGATGGGAAGAGTTGCACAAGTGCCAAAAACTCAATGTCCCAAGACCTTGATATGAAAGGAAGACTGGCTCATTTGTAAAAACTGGAGTGTTGTAAAGAAAACCTTGGTGAGTAAAGAAAAGAGTTGCAATATGAGTTAAGCAGAGCATACTCCAGATTCTGAATGTACTCAGACTTGTAGTTAACTTTGAAACTTTTAAACATGATCTTCAAGACAATGAGAATGTGAGCATTCTGAAAAGGTAAATAACATGTTCTAATTCATGTTAAATAAAAGATTACTGTGGATAACATGGAGAATGGAGTTGGTGAAGAATACTGAGTGATATAGAGCATGGGAGACAATGTATGACACTGCATGTACTCACAGTGGAAAGAGGATGTAGCATTTCTTAATGTTAAGTACACAGTAATTATTATCACACATTTGGAATGATTTGATACATTATTCTTCTTATATGATGTCATGAAGTAACATAAAAATCATCACTATTTGCATGCTTCATATAGAGTACTTCCATTTACTTATAATATTATAAGTAAATATAATGGTTATATAAATATAATAGTTATAATATTACTTACCTAAGACTCTACCATTATTCCAACCACTAATAGTCAATTCAGACACTCATATAATGTTTTTCACTAATTTGTCTGATTGCTTAATTAAATTGATAAAATTGATTAGCTATCTTGGCCTTCTTGTAGTTTGTTTTGTTTTGTTTCATTTTGACAAAGACTTAGAATGGCTAGGCTTTGTACAATAAGGAGTAAAAATAAACATTTGAAGTGTGTCCGTCTTGTTAGACACATGAACCAGAAAACATTGGGGCGTCAGCAAGCCCGGTTTCCCTTCATGTTACATCCTCTTCTGCCATTCTTCTACACACTGATATTTTCCACCATTTCAAGAACTCAATTATGGAAATGGCTATGAAGAATGCAAACTTATAGTAAGACATGTTATTTGCTTTCCATTATAGATATGATAACAAATTTGCTTCTCAGATAGAGATAAACATATTACTTTCCAAAAAGCAGGCATTCCCCTGTTCCCTCATGAATAAAAATATATTCTAGAAGGAAGCTGCCAAGAGTTCTGCTATATTTTCTTAAGAGAAGAGGCAACATTTCATTTCTGTACACTTGGAAAGATAAAATGCATCAGAAAACTCTGTCCATTAAATAAATGCATTGCTTGCATGTTGGCCTATCATGGTTGATTACATAACTCATAGACCGATTAAGTGCAAAGTGAATGAATCTGCAACCAAATATTTTAAAGTCAGTGCATGAATGATAGCATTAATCAGTAGTATACCAAACTTATTATTAGCATAATTTTTTTATTTTAGCAAATGATAGTTAGATCTATATTTGAAGACCACTCAGATTTAGAGGTCTAAGGCCAGTACTAGGCAAAACTGTAAAGATCAAATTTTTCTTTATAAATCTCCAATATTTCTAGATTTACCTCAAATAATTTGGTCTTTTTTTGGTGATAGTGAGGTTTGAACTCAGGGCCTCACACTTGCTAGGCAGGCACTCTACCACTTAGCCACTGCCTAGATCCCACCTTTTTTGTTTTAGTTATTTTTCAGGTAGGGTCTCATATTTTTGTCTGGGGCTGGCTCCAGACTGTGATACTCCTACCTATGCCTCCTGGGTAGCTAAAGTCACAGGTGCACATCATCACACCTGACTTATTGATTAAGATGGAGTCTCACTAATTTTTGCCTAGATGGCCTTAAACTGTGATTCTCCTGATCTTGGTCTTCCTAAGTAGCTGGGATTACAGGTGTGAGATACTATACTCAGCCTCATTTTAACCCTTTTCACCTGATACTTTAATCCCTATGATTTAATTTTAAGAGGCCAATAGGAGTTGATTGTATTTCAGGAAAATATACAGCTTTATCTTCCTGTAACAGAAATATTGATGAAAATGCTTTGTAAAAACCCATTTTTCATTTAGAATTTTACTAAAGGTTCATCCTAAAGGGAACCCACTAAAATTGAAGGAGAATTGAAAATAACAAAGAGTAAAATGTATATGAGGAAGCCACATCAATATTGTTTTATTCATAATATTTATAGCACTACTAAGATGTGGCAGCTTTCTTCATTAATACCATTCTATCTGGAATGCTTAGGCTATTACTTAAGTCAAGTCTTCTAACATACAAAACCAACTATTCTGCTGCTGAAAAATGCCAACTATGCTGCCAGTTCTTTTAAACAAATAATCATGGATGTCTGCAGGAGACATACTTATCTGGTATCACCCATGCTTTTAAAGAGAGAGAAACTCATCTCTCTCTCTCTCTCTCTCTCTCTCTCTCTCTCTCTATATATATATATATATATATATATATATATATCAATTTATTCATTGACATTTGGCCAGTTTCCATACTTCTAGAGTAAGACATTTATGTATGTTAAACTTAAATAGATAGAGCAGGAAGCACACTGGAATAAACAAAACTAAGTAAATAAAAACAATGGCCTTGCTCTTGTCAAGCTCAGGAGCTACCTTATTCAAGAAACTTTGCCTTCCAAACATCCTTGCAGATATGATAAAAACTAGCTAGGTGTCCCACACATCACCGTCATCATAACTCAGCAGTTAGTGAGTTTTTATTTACACTTTACAGATCTCCATGCCCACGAAGCTAACTGCTTCACTGTGGTCTGACTTTGCCTTGCAAGAAAGTAGGTTCACAGCACTGAAAAACTCCAGTTCTTAATTTTTGATAGTTCGTAACTTTCAGGCTGTACAACAGATTAATTATAGACAAAATTGTGAGGTAGGTAAACTTTGACCGAATGTCTGACCAAAGATCCTTACAGTCACATCTGGTTTCCTAATGCCCTGCATGGGAGAGGTCATATTTGTCTAGCTCTTCTGGTCAGAAGTGAAAGCTACAGACATTTCTTTTCTTTTTAACACAAGTCCTTTAACATAATTGATATTATTCAAAAATAATCATCCAGACTTTTATAACTTGATCTTTAATATGCAAATATTTAAATACATAATAACTAATAGCTCTATTACCAACACCATAATACTGGTCATTCTACAGACATATATTTAGCGTTTTGTTTTTTGTTTTATGGAAGTGCTGTGGTTTGAACTCAGGGCCCTGCACTTACTAAGCAGGTGTTCTACCACTTGAGCCATACCCATAGCACTATTTAGTTTTATTTATTTTTCAGGTGGGTCTCACCGGTTTTTATGACAGAGGCCAGCCTCAGACAGAAATATTCCTACTTATTGCCTCCCACATAACTAGGATTACAAGCTAGAACCACTATGCCTGGCTTATTTGTTGATATGGGATCTGGATAAATTTTGCCCAGGGTTGGCCTGGAATTGCAATCCTCCCTATCTTTGCCTCTGGAGTAGCTAGGTTTACAAGAGTGAGCCCAAGTGCTTGGCCTATATTTAGTTTTTTAATAGACATTTCATAAAACAAGTTTTGCTCTACATGTAGTAGCACAGTGAACATCTTTGAACATTTTGATTTATTTCTTAGGATAGAGTACACAATATAGGGTTATGGAAACAAATTTTTTATGCATGAAATATATGAGAAATAACTTTAATTATCATTTATACAATATAATATTCCTGCAAATGCAAACTATTATCATATCTTTGTCCAAATGAAACACATAAATCATAAGGATTTTTGACATGTTTGCAGATTAACAACCATAACAGAAATTTCACACACTTTGCACTTAACTATGCAAAGAGATGAGTTTAGATCACTCATTCAAAAGAAGGGCTCATTATGTCTAACTAAAATCCTTGGTTACTATTGCTAGGTCAGGGAAGCTATACATTCAATCATTCTTAAGTTGGATGATATAATTTTATGTATGATTATGATGTAAATTTGTCTAATATGAAAATACAAATTGGAGTTTCTTGAATTAGGGAACTTGAATAAATATTCACGCCTGCTTACACCTGCCTAGAAATTTTGAGTTAATTGTTTTGGAAGGGGGAACTATATGTTTTTTTTTTCCCTGAAGTTACTGCATGATTATATTTACAACCATATTGTTGAACATTACAAGTTTGGATGACAACACTTCTGTGAGTTTATGTGCATGCACATTTGTGTGAGTGGGCTATGCAAGTGTGTGTGTGCAAATACAGTTCAAAACAAACCATCTCATGTGACTGACGCAGAGCCTAGCATCCAGGGACTTCAGATACAGGTCCTGGATGCAGAAGCTATAGTTCTGATTAACTTCTCAGAATAAATAGAGCAGAACTGGAAAAATTCCAGAAAATGAAACAAAAGTAACAATAGGAGTACTGGGGGAAAGTGTATGAGAAATACGTCATAGTTAAACTCCAGAACCTAGTGTAATTTTTTTGTCTTATGAGAGTTAATAGTGGCCAGAGTTACTAGGGAGTAGTGGATAAATATAACTAAGTATAAATCTTCTGTGCTACATAGATCTCAAATTTGTTTTGATTTATTGGGAAATGCTTAATCATGAAAGTCCTAAATTAGATTAAATGCATGATCAACATTATTTTACTCCAAAGACAGACAGGGAATTTTGGATAGAAATCATTTTGACTATCCAAAGAGCATGAGGAAAGAAAAGATCAAATAAGAAAAGTGTAATGACACAGGAAACTCACTCTGTTTAGGTGAGCCTAGTGTCAGTGGAACACTTGGGTGTGTACTGTCTCAGGGGTGCACAGAAAAGGCCATGTTCGTCGGCCTCTTTAAATCCATGCACAGAGTGGAGCATAAATAGTAATACTGAAGCGTTGTAAAGTATTCCTCCAGAGTTATTTTATTAGCATAAATTTCAGAGAGAGAGAGAGAGAGAGAGATTCACTATTAGCCTAAGTTGCTTGAAGCTCTCTCTTTAGCCCAGGCTAACTTATAATCTTCCTGACTCACCCTCTGAATGCTGGGATTACAGGCATGCACTATCATTTCAGCCCGATCTTACTATATTAACAGAAATAAACACTTACATAATATGATGTTGTGTGGAATCCCTGTGTCTGTGCACATCATTTATATTTATAGGATCAATGAGCTGAATAATAGGAGTAGATGGAAAAGAGCCACTGAATAAAATAGTTCAATTTCCATAATCATCTATTTAAGATCACTGGAAATAGAAATGGCTTTGGAAAATACATTTATGATCATCAATATGTATTCAATCTAGTTTGTACTTAAAAACTATGTTTAAAATGACCCCTACAAATGCTAATTGAGAACGAGAGTTTCTATGTACAGATCTTTGTTAATACAAAAGCTTTTTAGCCATGTATAATAAATGCAAGGCTTAATAGTGCCTTACTCTTTATTCCACATAATGCCATGACACAAATACATGCAAGCATGTACACAGGTTACTCACGTGATCCAGTCCTTTCTTTATATTTCTCTGAAATGATTTAGATTAGACACAACTGCCAAATTGTACTTCAGATATGAACTTACTCCTACACAAGATACACAGGATAAAAATACACAAGATTTCAAATCAATAACTATTTTTGTTCTCCACTACTAATGGCTCTTAAAAGGCAGGAAAAAAAGTATTTTAAGTCCTTAGTGAGAACAGATTGACACTGGCAAAGCAAAATGGAAAATAACGTGCAGAGGAATTTCCGTTGCTAGGGCACCTGATCTCATTTTTAGCAAAGTGGCCCCATTTGTTCATATAATGGTGCTTGTATTTCAATTTATCTCTTGTATATTAAGTTTAAAATATGATTTTACTTATAAATAAATCATAATTCATTATATACTTTTGGAAACTTGTCTTTCACTTTAATATATAATTTTATGGTCATTTATAGATTATATTATATAATATTTAAAAAATATTAAATGTATGACATTAAAGATCTTAGTTTCGGTTCACTGTTAAAATATCAGAATAATTCCACAGTGACTACTGACATTCTAATTCAAGTGTTGGCAAATTTTTCAGTAAAATGCCAAAGTTTTGACTTTGGGGCCATAACTATCTCTGTAGTAACTATTCTCAACTCTGCCACTGTAATATTAAAACAGCTGTAGATGATATATTAATGAATAAGAAATATTTTTTTAAAAACTTTGCTCTAAAAAAGAGGCAGTAAGATAGATTTAACCAAAAGGCTGTAGTTTGGGCTCTATGTTATCAGGCATATGTGCTTTATTTGGTGAATCATTGGCCCAGACAACTTCAATCATTTGAGAGGCAACTCCTCTCAAATGAAGCCACCAGGTTTGCTATACCTGAGAGAGATGGCCAGGAAGTCAGGTACTACCTCTTATACACTTTGGTGAAGAGGTGTCATGTGTTCCTTCTACCCACAGTGCATTGGTTAGAACTAATCTGACATGGTTTTACATAATTCTTAAGGAGCTAGAAAATGTGAAAAAAAAAAAGGTGGAGTACTAAGAAAGCATGTTGGTCAGCCACACTTAAGTAATATAGATAGCACAGAGAGAGAATTATACAGTTCAGTAAAATATAAATTTATAATATAAGTAATTAGCCAAAAAACTACTAAGAAATGTGCAATGACTAATTTTTTGTCTGGCATTTTTTACTTATAGGCTGTTACAATTCTTATAGTGCTACAGAGTAGCTAAAAAATTATAAAGAGGATACCTATACAGGAAAGAGACATAACTTTTTGACCAAGAACTCCAAAAGATATTGCTCATATTGCATACAAGAGAACAATTGCACATGGTGAAATGTTATTATAACAAATGATTTAAATATAAAAATTGCAAGGTGATCAAATTCAGCTCAAATAATTTTGATTTAAAACACCTAGGTACAAAGCAGTAGTGTTCCTAATCATCCCACCATAGGCTTCTGTGAATAAAAGAATACCAAAGGATACACTGAAGTTAATCAAAGAAGAGCTGGATCCATTTTGGTCAAAGACAGACAAAGGACCTACATAGCTAAAGTTGATTTTAATCATTCTTTCAGAAAAAAGAACTACAAATTAACATCTGAATTAATATAGATTTGTGATATGTGACTTAAAGCATATATATTTAGTGTTTACTACATCTTTTTCTGTATACATTAGCTTTTTAATTATATACATATATGTCATTTACTACAATGTCAAAATGTGACTTACAAATATTAATGTTTTGGTAGATCACCACTAGAAGATTATTTTATATAGTACACATATCTTTTGAGCCATTTTCATTTTTAGAGCTAACAATAGAGACATACTATGCTCTTTTTAATATTCTGAAGCATACTTTTGTAAAGTGTTGGGTGCATGTCTGTTGACTTCCAGCCTTCAGTTCTTTGATTTTAATATACTCAAAACTGACATGGTCACTTATTCCCAAAGATTATTTTGCCTCCACTCCCAATTTTCTTTACTCATCATAATAGTGTCCCGAATTGCAATTCCCCATATTGATTCCTCTACATTTTTTATGATGAAATATTTAATAAGGCAAGTCAAGAATTTATCAGATGTTCTGTTCTTAGCAGAATAAAACTCCTAACAGATATATTCCTCTATCAAAACTAATGCTGATACGGTGCCTGCTTTATGATATGCATTAGGAAAGCATTTTGCATATTGTTTGTCTGTTCTCACAATCTATAGCACATTTTATTTCTGCTTCTCTCGTCTTTCATTCTCCACCAAAAGGGTTTCACCACAATGTCACTTTCCTCTTTGTGAATTTTAGTTCAAGAATACACTTTTCATAGTAGAAAAGGCATCAGCTTTGGAGTCAGCAGATGGATCTGATCACTTTTGTTAAGTTGCATTAATGATTTCAGTCAGTATTCATTACCTAAAATCAAACTATATGTTCAATGTAAAATCCTTACATTTGTACTTACATTTTCATGTCCACTAACTTGAAGTTTTGCACCTTTTCTTTTTTTCAGTTGAAGTCACTAATTTTTATAAAACTGTAGGTATATTTTGTTATCAGTCTCATTGAGAAGCTGAGGTATTTAAGATGAAAAGAGAATAACCCAAGATGAAAAGAGAATAACCCAACCTTCAAATTAGCAATGTACTTCCTCCTGTTTCTGGAATGAGAATGATGTACAACTGCTGAATTCTGTTTGGAGAAAAATATTAGAAACAAGTTACACATGGTCCCAGGGTACAACTTAGGTAAGTTTCTTTATTTCCATTTTTAGTTTTTTAAAGAAAAATTTCTTCTCAGGACATCTTTCTACTATTCAACAAAAATGAAAAGTTTTAAATGAGAGAAACAGAATTTAAAAACAGAATTTGATAACTTACTAAAATTTTCATATCTTACCCATGAACTCATACTTATGATCTTTCAATTGCAGATTGTTAAGCCAAGGACAATTCAAAGTCACATCAATAGTAGTCATATAACTTTGAAATTCCTTCTGCAGGAAAGTATTATCCTCTATCTGTTACTACATAACTCTCAGTAATGTTGAAGGTGGTTATTTGTGTATCATGAGTAAAGTAGGCCTTTTAGTGCTGGCTAATGCAGAGCAGAATGGCCATTAGCCATTCATTTTTTGTGATGGAGGGATTGCATTTACAGAACTTGTAGAGTTTTTATTCACCCATTTGTCAAGTTTATATGTTTAAAGTTGTCACAACTTTTTTTTAGCTACCATCATTTGAAAAGTTGTTTGTAGTATAAGTTCATTAAGTATGGTGTGGTCAAATGAACCAAGTATAGAACAGACAGCTACAGATTCTGCCAAATATGATTTATGCAAAAATCTGTCTCTGTGAAATGGCATGATAGTGTGGGCACTTGGCTATTGTGTCTTTGATTTTCTCCACAGGAATCGCTTTACAGTTCCTTAAAATACAAACTTCTAAGCCTTAGGTAGGTTTAGAAAAAAATCTCTTTATTCTAAAAATATGAGCATACTCAATGACTGTAAGCAAAACTTTCTTCTTTACTGAGTGATGCTGATTAAAATCTGTAACATAATCTTTGATGGGCTCTTCATACAGTCTTGAGTCTACAGTTAGATATCAGGTATTTTTTTTTTTCTCGTATGTAGTATACCAGTCAAATTGGAATCAGATACTCTGGTTTCTACATCTATTCAATAGGCAATACTTAACATTCCTATTTAAAAATATGACCAGCTCTTTTCAAAGTAATATTAGCAGTCTTAGAACTTGACCATTTAAAGAGACTTCATTGTGTAGAAAACAGGAATAAAGCTTAATTTATTAAAAATAAACTGTAAAGAAAGCCTAAGAGGAAGTAAAATAAAAAGAAGGAAAAATGGCTAGGACTACAAGATTTTGAATAAACTATATGTATTAAAACCTCTTTCATTTTACTACAGCAATACATATTTACTAATGAAAAATATTTAAAATAAAGGGGTGGTAATATACATTGCAAGAAAAGGGGTGGTAATATACATTGCAAGATTCCATAATAAGTAAGCACAAAATTGTAGTATAGATCCAGGACAATAAAGGTTTGTCACTCAAGTTCATCATGGGGGTTCAATATTTTCAGGTGTGTTTCATACACTTAGTGATGCAAAGACTCAGGCCCTTTCTCTCTTACAGTTCTACCATCTTCAGCACACAGTTGTCTGAATCAAGCATGGGAGAAGTGTATAAGTATGGGCAAGTGAGCTAGATGATGCTTAGCAGTTGTACATTACCTGCTGACATAGCTGTGACTAGAATTCAGTCACAAGCCACATCTACTTACAAAAATAACTTGGAAATGTAGTCAGGCTATGTGCTGAGAATAAGAAACAACAGATTTGCAAACTGAATTCAACAATATATCAAAAACATCACACACCATGATCAAGATGGTTTCATCCCAGGGATGCAGGGATGGTTGAACATATGCAAATCATTAAACATCATACAACATATTAACAGAAACAAAGACAAGTACATAATCTTCTCAAAGATACAGAAAGAATGTTTGACAAAATTCAACATCTTTTCATGATAAAAGCTCTAAGGAAGCTAAGAATAGAAGGAATGTACCTCAACATAATAAAGGCTATATATGACAAGCCTATAACCACCATGATACTAAATGGGGAAAAACTGAAGCCACTTCCTCTAGTGTCAGGAATAAGAAAAGAGTGTCCAGTCTCTCTACTCTAATTCAACACAATCTTGGACTTCCTAGCCAGAGCAATAAATAAAAAAAAAAAACAAGAAGAAATAAAAAGAATACAAATAGGAAAGGAAGAAGTCAAACTATTCCTATTTGCAGATGACATGATCTTATACCTAAAGGATTCAACAAACACCACAAAAAACTCCTAGACATCATAAACAGCTTCAGCATTTTGTATCCTGCTACAAAATCAATTTACAAAATCAATAGCCTTTCTATACACCAGCAATGAACAGAGTAAGAAAGAATATTGGAAAATAATTCCATTTATATAGCCTCAAAAAAATTTAAGAATTTGGTAATAAACTTAACAAAGAAAGTGAAAGATCCCTACAATGAAAACTATAAACCACTGAAGACAGAAACTGAAGAAGACTACAGAAGATGAAAAGATCTCCCATGCTCATGGATTGGCAGACAAAAATTTTGTGGAAATGGCCAGACTACCAAAAGCAATCTACATGTTCAATGCAATCCCCATCAAAATTCCAATGACATTCACCACAGAGATTGAAAAATCAACCCTAAAATTCACTTGGATGAACAAGAGATTGTGAATAGTCAAAACAATACTGAGCAAAAAGATCAATGCTGGAGGTATCACAATATCCTACTTCAAACTATACTCAAGAGCCATAGCAATAAAAACAGCATGGTACTAGCACAAAAACAGACATGAAGACCAGCGGAACAGAATAAAAGACTGAGATAACGAATCCTTGCAGCTAACCCAACTGATTTTTTAACAAAGGATCCTAAAATATGATGAAGACAGCCTCTTCAACAAATGTTGTTGAGAAAACTGGATATCTGCATGCAGAAAACTAAATCTAGGTCCATGTTTTTCATCCTATACACTAAGGGCCTTATATTAAGGTCCTTATATTAAGGACTGAGGACCCTATATTATGTAAGGTCCTTTATCAGGTCCTTAATCCTTAATATAATTCCTGAAACTTTGAAACTAGTGCAGACAAGAGCAAGGAACACACTAGAACAGGCATAGACAATGACTTCCTCAATAGAACTCAATTGACTCAGAGAAAGGATTGACAAATGAGACTACATGGAATTTTAAAAGCTGCTGCACAACAAAAGAAATGGTCATCAGATTGAAGAGGCAGCCCACAGAATGGCAGAACATCTTTTTCAGCTATACATCTGATAAGGGATTCTAACAGAATACACAGGAAGCTCAAAAAACTAAAATTCCAAAGAATCAATGACACAATGAAGAAATGGGCACTTAAATGGAACAGAGCTTTTTCAAAGGTAGAAGTCCATATGGTCAAGAAATATATGAAGAAATGCTCTACATCATTGGACATAAAGGAAATTTAAATCAAAACCACATTAAGATTTCATCTCACTCCTGATAGAATGGCCATAATCAAGAATACACATCAACAAATGTTGGAAAGGATGTGGGGAAAAAGGAACCCTCACCCTCATACACTGTTGGTGGAAATATAAATTAGTATGTCCACTGTGGAAAACAGTATGGAAGCTACAATGGAATTTTATTCAGGCATAAAAAAGAATGAAATTTTTGTTTGCAGGTAAATGGATGGAACTGGAGAACATCATCTTAAATGAAATTAACCAGGTTTAGAAAGTCAAAGGCAGCATGTTTTCTCTCATATGTGGAATATAGATCTAATACAAATACAAGCAATATTAAGAAAAGCAGATCATGCTAAGGGGAGGTCACATACAGTACAGTGAGAGTAAAAGATGGAAATAAGAAGGTGAATATGGCTGATGTACTTTCTACTCAAGAATGATTATTTTTAAATCTGTTGAAATCACCATAAGAAGGGGACTAAAGTAGAAAGGAGAAAAATAGAGGGTTGTAAGATACATATATGGAAATATCATACGTAAACACCCTGTATAGCTATCTTAAACAAAAAAAATGTCTTTTTTTTTTCAAAAACAGAGAACAGGTCTTGTCTGGGGAAGAGGGCTGGTACCAATGGGAGGGGAAGAATATAAGGAAAGGATGTAGGAGGGTGAATGTGGTGGAAATTTTCTTTACATATGTATTTAAATGGAAAAAAGAGAACTGTTGACTATTCTAGGATTTGGAGAAGGGAGGATAAAGCAGAATGATGGAGGGGATGAACTCCACTAGGATATATTGTAACAACGTTTGTAAATGTCACAGTATACCACCAGTACAGCAATAATATAAATAAATAAATAAAAATAAATGATTGGATGACTAGCCAACAAACACTGACACACCAATAATAAACCCCCAAAAAAAGCATATATATAGACACACACACACACACACACACACACACACACACATACATACATACATACATACACATACACACCGTGCTATTCTAATCAATCAGGTAAAAAAATTACCATTCTGTCTTTCCTGACTTAAAATGATAATAATGCACACACAAAGAACAAGAGATTCTGTATAACATGGTAACTTTAGGATTGTTTTTTAACTGAGAAAAATAGGAATATTTTAAATGCCCAATAGTAGAGGTAGATTTAAAATTGTTTGCATATATTCCATGAAACATTAAGTAGGTATTAAAAGAATAAAGAATGGTGTTCTGCCTTAAATTGTTGTCCATGATAGACTGATTTTAAAAAAGAAGGCACTTACAGAGAAATCTTATACTAAAAGCTGGATACGTTTCTTTTTATGACATTTTGTATGGAGAACATAAAAGTCTGCCTATCCATATGGTAGTCTGATGCTGAAGTAAAGTAGACCAAGATTAGAGACTTTGATTTTATAATCTTCTATGTTGTTTATTTTTTTTTTTTTCCTTAAAAATATTGTATTACTTGTATTAAAAAGGAAACATTTGATCGTGAAGAGAATGTCCAGCCCAAGAGGAGAAATTAGATTTATAAGCTTGATAATAAAACTTCAGACCTTATATAAATTGGCTGATAGTCCTCCTGTTATCTGCAAGGTTAAGGTCATAAGGTCATAAGAGCAGTTTATGCATGGCATTTCTTCAGGACATTGTGATTTAGGGATACTTTCTTCTCTCTCAAATCTATGCCCCATTTCTCAAAAGCCTGAAGAATGGCAGTATTGACTTCTTTCTTGGAATGCTGCTTATTTTTAGTTTTATCTGATGACAAAGCCCTTTAAAGTCATTCTAAAGTTAATTCCTTCTACTCAGTGTTGAGTGAATTGAGACTTTAAGACTATTTAAACCATTCTCTCTGGTTATTAAAATACAGCTTCCAGACCAGACATAACGGCTTACTCCTGTGATATAACTACTTGGGAGGCAGAAATGGGGTGAATCATGGTTTGAGGCCAGCCTAAGCAAACACTCAGTGAGATTCCATCACAACCAACAAAAGCTGTGTATGTTGGTGCATGCTTGTCATCCCAGTTATGTAGGAAGGATTAAGAAGGATCACAATAAAGGCCAGTAAATTCAAAAACAACCAAATCAAAAAGGGCTAAGAGTGTGGCTCAAGTGGTAGAGCACCCACCTAGCAAGCACAAAGTCCTGAGTTCAAGCACAAATATGCCCCCCAAAAACAAATAAAAAGTCTTCCTACATTCCTACTCAGTCCTTTTCTACATTTAGAACCAAAGCATATTTAGCATAAAAACTTCAGTTAGTACATCACAAAAGGTAAATAAGATAATGTCTGCTAGAGAATGAAACTTAAAATGTATACACATGTAGTAAATGTAAAACAATAAAATAATAAAAAGAAAAAAAATAAATTTAAACAGAACCAGACTTGGTTCAAGTGCCACCAAATATATGCTGTAATTCTCTTGTCTGAAAAATTGGACAACAGTTTTATTCTCTTCAAAATAAGAACAACATTAGCACCTACCCCAAAGTGGGGCTTGAAAATTAAATAAGATAATACTTCAAGTACGTAGTGATGTGCCAAGTAATCTGAGCTATGTTAGTTTATGCAATTATTGCTGCTGCTGTTGCAATTGGAAGATTCCTGCTTTGGCACCTCTTGCTGTTGCAACCAGGAAGACTCCTGCTTTGGCACCTGAAGCAGAGTCACCTGAACAAAAGGAAAAATGAGCTCCAAAGCTTTCCCTGCGTGCCAAAGATTAAAACATGCTGTGACTTCATTCACTACTGCCAGAGAAAATCTATCGACTTCTTTTTTTTTATTATTCATTTATTCATGTTTGGGTCTTTTCTCCCCTCTGCCCCCCACCCCCTCTCTCTCTCTCCTTCCCTCCTCAGTTCCAGGCAGGTCCTGTTCTGCCTTTATCACTAATTTTGTTGAAGAAAAGAGACAAGTATAATAAGGAAGACAAAGTGTTTTTGCTAGTTGAGTTAAGGATAGCTATACAGAAATATTCCTAGCATTGCTTTCCTGTGCACATGTTATGACCCAAGTTGATTCATCTCTAACTGATCTTTACACTGGTTCCTGATCCCCTTCTCATGATAACCTCTGTCACTTTAAGGTTTCTGTATTAGCTCCTCTATAGTGGGGACATCAAACGCTTTCATGTTTTGGGTTTTCTACCTATTTCTATATCACCCATATTTGCTCTCCTCTTGTCATGTGATCCCAGTCCAACCACATTGCTGCATTTGCCCTAGATCTAAAGTCCGCTTATGAGGGAGAACATATGATTTTTGGTCTTCTGAGCTTGGCTGACCTCACTCAGAATGATGTTCTCCAGTTCCATCCATTTACCTGCAAATGATAAGATTTCATTCCTCTTCATGGCTGAGTAAAATTCCATTGTGTACATTTGCCACATTTTCTTGATCCATTCACCAGTAGTGAGGCATCTTGGTTGTTTCCATAACTTAGCTATTGTGAAGAGTGCTGCAATAAACATGGGTGAGCAAGTGCCTCTGGAGTAACCTGTGTTGCATTCCTTTGGGTATATCCCCAGGAGTGGGATTGCTGGATCATATAGCCGGTCTATGTTTAGATTTTTAAGAAGTCTCCAAATTTTTTCCAGAGTGGTTGCACCAACTTGCATTCCCACCAGCAGTGGGTTAGGGTTCTTTTTTCCCCACATCCTCTCCAACACGTTGTTGGTGGTGTTTTTGTTGATGGCTATTCTAACAAGACTGAGGTGGAATCTTAGTGTGGTTTTGATTTGCATTTCCTTTATGGCTAGAGATGGTGAGCATTTTTTCATGTGGTTTTTTGCCATTTGAATTTCTTCCTTTGAGAAAGTTCTGATAAGTTCAGTTGCCCATTTCTTAATTGGTTCATTGATTTCAGGAGAGTTTAGTTTCTTAAGTTCCCTGTATATTCTGGTTATCAGTCCCTTGTCTGATGTATAGCTACTGAATATTTTCTCCCACTTTGTGGGTGGTCTCTTCAGTTTACAGACCATTTCTTTTGTTGTACAGAAGCTTTTTAGTTTTATGAAGTCCCATTTGTCCATCCTTTCTCTTAGTTGCTGGGCTGCTGGAGTTCTATTGAGGAAGTCTTTGCCTATACCATTTAGTTCCAGAGTGTTTCCTGCTCCTTCCTGTAGTAACTTCAGAGTTTCAGGTCTGATATTTAGGTCCTTGATCCATTTTGAGTTGATACTTGTACAGGGTAATAGATATGGATCTAGTTTCAGTTTCTTGCAAACAGGTAACCATTTTTTCCAGCAACATTTGTTGAAGAGGCTGTCTTTTCTCCTTCATATATTTTTGGCACCTTTGTTAAAAATGAGGTGGGTAGAGTTGTGTGGATTAATATCTGGATCTTCTATTCTGTTCCACTGGTCTTCATGTCTGTTTTTATGCCAGTATCATGCTGTTTTTATTGCCATTGCTTTGTAATATAGTTTAAAGTCCGGTATTGTGGTATCTCCAGCATTGCTTTTTTTTTGCTGAGTATTGCCTTGGCTATTCTCAGTCTCTTGTGTTTCCAAATGAACTTAGAGTGGATTTCTCAATCTCTGTGATGAAAGTTATTGGGATTTTGGTGGGAATTGCATTAAACATGTAGATTGCTTTCAGTAGTATAGCCATGTTTACTACATTGATTCTACTGATCCATGAACACAGGAGATTTTTACATCTTCTGTAGTCTTCCTTGATCTCTTTCTTCAGGAGTTTGTAAATCTCCTTGTAGAGGTCATTTGCAGCCTTTGTTAAATTTACTCCTAGGTATTTGATTTCTTTTTTTTTTTGAGGCTATTGTGAATGGAATTGTTTCCATATATTCCTTCTCAGTTTGTTCATTGTTGGTGTATAGAAAAGCTAATGATTTTTGTAGGTTGATTTTGTATCCTACCACCTTACTGTAGCTATTTATGGTGTCTAAGAGTTTTTGGGTAGTTTTTTGGGTCTTTAAGGTATGGATAGGATCATATCGTGTGTGCAAATAAGGATATTTTGACAGATTCTTTACCTATTTGTAGGCCTTTTATTTCTTCTTCTTGCCTAATTGCTCTGGCTACAAATTCTAATACTATGTTGAATAGGAGTGGGGATAGTGGGCACCTTGTCTTGTTCCTGATTTTAGGGGAATGGTTTCAGTTTTTCACCATTAAGTATGATATTGGCTATAGGTTTGTCATAAATAGCCTTTACAATGCTAAGGCACATTCTTTCTATTCCTAGTTTTCTTAGAGCTTTTACCATGAAGTGGTGTTGGATCTTCTCAAAGGCTTTTTCCGCATCTATTGAGATGATCAAGTGGTTTTTGTCTTTACTTCTATTGATGTGCTATATTACATTTATGGATTTGCATATGTTGAACCACCCCTGCATCCTTGGGGAGAAGCTGACTTGGTCATGGTGTATGATCTTTCTGATGTGTTGTTGGATTTGGTTTGCCACTATTTTATTAAGAATTTTTGCATTGATATTCATTGAGGAAATTGGCCTATAGCTCTCCTTTTTTGGAGGTGTCTTTGTCTGCTTTTGAGATGAGAGTAATATTGGCTTCATAAAATGAGTTAGTCAGTGTTGCTTCCCTTTCTATTTCATGGAGTAGTTTAAGGAGAATTGGTATTAGTTCTTTAAATATCTGATAGAATTCAGCAGTGAATCCATCAGGACCTGGAATTTTCTTTTTTGGCAGGCTCTTGAGTGCTGCTTCAATTTCTTTTTATGTTATAGATCTATTCAGGTGATTAATATCTTCTTGGTTCAATTTTGGGTGGTTTTAAGTTTCTAGAAATCTGTCCATTTCTTCAAGGTTTTCAAATCTATTAGAGTATAGCCTTCCAAAGTAGTCTCTGATGATTTCCCAGATTTCCATGCTGTTTGTTGTTATCTCCTCTTTTGAATTTCTGATTTTGCTGATTTGGATTTTTTCTATCCTCATTGAATCAGGTTTGCCAGGGGTCTGTCAATATTATTTATTTTTTCAAAGAACAAGCTTTTTGTTTCATTAATTCTTTGTATTTGTTTGTTTGTTTGTTTGTTTCTATTTCATTGATTTCAGCCCTTATTTTAATTATTTCTTTCCTTCTGCTTGTTTTGGGATTTGCTTGTTCTTGTTTTTCTAGGAGTTTGAGCTGTAGTATTAGGTCATTGATTTGAGATCTTTCTGTCCTTTTAATATATACACTCATGGCTATAAACTTTCCTCTTAGGACTGCCTTTGCTGTGTCCCATAGGTTCTGGTAGGTTGTGTTTTCATTTTCATTAACTTCCAGGAAACTTTTAATTTCCTCTTTTATTTCATCCATGACTGATTCATCACTGAGCAATGTGTTGTTCAGTTTCCAATTGTTTGCATGTTTTTTACTGCTGTTTTTGTTGTTGATTTCTAGTTTTAATGCATTGTGGTCAGATAGAATGCATGGGATTATTTCTATTTTCTTATGTTTGCTGAGGCTTGCTTTGAGCCCTAAGATATGACCAATTTTGAAGAAGGTTCCATGGGTTGCTGAGAAAAATGTGTATTGTGCAGAAGTTGGGTGAAATATTCTGTAGGCATCAGCTAGGTCCATTTGATCTATGGTGTGATTTAGTTCTAGGATTTCTTTATGGAATTTTTTGTTTGGATGACCTATCTATTGGCAATAGGGGAGCAGTAAGGTCTCCCACTATAACTGTGTTGGAGTTTATATATGCTTTTAGGCCCTTCAGAGTATGTTTGATGAAACTGGGTGCATTGATGTTGGGTGCAGATAAGTTGATAATTGTTATTTCCTTTTGGTGTATTTCCCCTTTTATTAGTATGGAGTGTCGTTCTTTATCTCATTTGATCAATGTAGGTTTGAAGTCTACTTTCTCCGAAATAAGTATTGCTACTCCTGCCTGTTTTTGGGAACCATTGGCTTGGTAAATCTTCTTCCAGACTTTCACTTACAGCCAGTACTTATTTCTGTCAATGAGGTGGGTCTCCTGTAGGCAGCAGATTGTTGGATCTTCCTTTTTAATCCAGTTTGCCAGTCGATTTCTTTTGATGGGGGAATTTAGTCCATTAACATTCAGTGTTAGTATTGATAAGTATGTGGTGATCCCTGTCATGTAGTTGTCTTTGTTAATTAAGGTTTTGAATATGTGTAGTTGAATCACTGTTACTTTTTACTTTCTTGCCTTTTCTTCTCCTGTGATTGGGTATTACCTGCCCTTTCATGGTTTTGTTTGCTTTCATTATCTATGTGCAGAATTCTGTGGAGAATCTTTTGTAGTGTTGGCTTAGTGGTAATATATTATTTTAATTTCTGCTTATCATGGAAGACTTTTATTGTTCTATCTATTTTGCATGATAGTTTTGCTGGGTAAAGTATCCTAGGATTGAAGTTGTTTTTATTCAGTGCTTGGAAGATCTCATTCCATGCTCTTCTTGCTTTTAGTGTTTCTGTTGAGAAATCTGCTGTGATTTTGATGGGTTTACCTTTGTATGTTATTTGTTTTTCCTCAGCTTTCAATACTCTTTCTCTATACTTTGTACTTGTTGTTTTAATGATAATATGTTGTGGGGTAGTTTTATTTTGATCAGATCTGTTCAGTGTTCTGGAGGCTTCCTGTACCTGAATGGGCATAGTTTTCTCCAGACTTGGGAAATTTTCTGTTATTATTTTGTTGAATATATTACGCATTCCCTTTGCTTTCACCTCTTCTCCTTCAATGCCCATGATTCTCAGGTTTAGTCTTTTGATGGAGTCAGTGAGTTCTTGCATTTTCTTTTCACAGGTCTTGAGTTGTTTAACTAATAGTTCTTTGGTTTTTCCTTTAATTAACATTTCATCTTCGAGTTCTGAGATTCTATCTTCTGCTTGTTCTATTCTGCCGGAATGGCCTTCCATTTTGTTTTGTATTTCTGTTTCATTCTTTTTTCTGAGGTTTTCCATATCATGGGTTACTTCATCTTTATTATTGTCAATTTTTGCCCTTAATTCATTTATGTCTCTGTTTATGGTGATCTTTGTATCAGTTTGGTGTTTATTTAGGGCTCTTATGATTTCATTTATTTTTTTCTGTGTGTTCTTATATTCTTTAGTTTTGTTGTCATGGAATTTCTTGAGTGCTTCCTGTATGTTTTGGATGACTATGTTTAGTAACATCTCTATGAAATTCTCATTAATTACTTGAAGAATTTCTTCTTTCAGAGTGTTCTGTGGTCTTCGTTGGGTTCTTTGGTATAGTTTATCTTTGTTTTGTTGGAGTGTGGATCTGGGATCTATTTTCTTCATTTCGCTCTAAACCCTGTACTACTTTATTTTGGGGGAGAGAATGGTTTCCATCCCTTTTTCTTCTTCCCATATTTCCACTAGGTACTGCTTCTGTCCCTGGACTATGTGTATTTTAGTATAGCAATATTAGTACTAACAAAATCGTGAGAAAAGGATAAAAAAGAGAAAGAGAAGGAAAGATAAAAGGAAGAGAGAAGAGAGGAAAAAAAAATGGGAGAGATGGTGGGTGATCAAACAACAAACCAGGCAGCCAAACCCTTATAGAAGGGAGAAAAAGAAAAGAATAGAAAATTAAAAATCACCAGTTCTGGAACAGTAGAATTACAGGCTTAGTTGTTCTGTTACTCCTTTAGTGTCCAGTCCTGTCTGTGTGTGTGTCTCCCTCTAGTGGCAGTCCGAGCAGGAGCCTGGAGGAGTGGTTATCTGGAAAACCTGTAGAGCTGGAGCCAGCTCTGCCTGAGGATCAGGGATCCTGGCGGGCTGGTGGATGAGGCTGTCTCATGCCAAGCTGGTGTCTGTCCCAGCAGGGCAGGGCTCCAGTCGTTCCACATGGAGCTGGAGCACAGCAGGGCCTGAGGAGCCAGGAGCCCATGGAGCAGGGGTCCTGTCCTCCCACACGTAGCTGGGGCTCAGCATGGCCTGAAGGGCAATGGGCTTGGGGCTGGGGTGGGGCGGCAGAGGGGCGGGGATCCCTGTGGTCATGGAACCAGGGCAGAGCTGTGGCACAGCATGGCTGAGGGGTGGGTATCCCGGTGGTATGTGGATCTGGCACAGCCCAAGGGGCAGAGAGCCCAGCAGAATGGAGCTGCAGTCCTGTGGGCCTACAGGGCAGGGATTTGGCAGGCCAGCTGTTCTTTTGTTAGATCATGGCATGGGAAAGCCTTCCACAATCTAAGGGTTTAGAGTGCCATATTTTTGGCTTCCTGGTGCTTTACCTCAGCCAGGTGTGTCTACAGTTTCTCAGCAGGGTCTCTGGTTCAGGAGCTCACAAGATCTTCAGCTCTGTCTCCATTGCCATCTTGGATCTCCCATCTCTAGGACTTCTTCAGCTTATCTCCATAGTTCTACAAACAGTTTTAGGCTGTGCTAGGGATTTTGTATCTCGGTATTTAAAAATAATTTAGGAATCTTTTTAAACATTTAAAAAAAATTTTTTTTTAACATGATCACTTCCCAGTTTTTATAATGATGAAAAATAAAACAGACATAAAATAGTATGCATAGTACAAGTCTGCTCAAAATCAATCCATAACACTTATTTTCAAACACTTCAGCAAATGCATACATGTTTACATACATATGTATCTATTGAGATATTTTAAAAAATGGTCAAATGCAAAGAAGTCAGCATTTAAGTGAAAAGTATCCAAAAGTGTACTGTACTACTTTGCTACTTCTGTAGGGTTGAAATTTCTTCCTTAAAAAAAGAATTCGATAATCAAACAAAACAAATTTATGTTGTTTAGATGAACAAATATGGGTAGTAAAATAATAAAGAAAATAACTATCAAAATTCAGGATGGTGCAGACTCGGGGAAGAAGGATGAGCTTGTGGGGAGGGAGAGCTCCATAAGGAGCTTTTGATGCTACAGTTTCTTCACCCAGAGGTAAATGTGTGAACCTTCCTTTATAATTATTCATTAGAATATATATATATATATATAAATTCTGTATTCTGGATTTTTCTTGGGTGGGTATTTCACAAGAGGAAGCAGTGTGATGAGGTATATAAAAATACTTTCAAAGAAAAATTGCTGTATACTTGCCAAATATTATTAGTAAAAATAAACTCTTTTTGCTTTGCAATAAGTATGGGGGCTTTTGCTAATTAGGTCATTTACTTGAGATCAAACTATCAAAAGTACTTACCATAGACTGATTTTTAAGACTAAGTATCATCTTATTTTTACATGAGATAGTTCTGAAACAATCACCAAATCTGAATCTTGTTTAATTTGGTATTAGGTAGTATTTTATTCTAAATAATTCCCATGAATTGCAATATTATACCCCAACATGCATTTTGGCATGTATTCTAGGATGTACAACTTATAAGAAAAATCTGGATGAAAATTTCATAATTATTTAAAATATTATACACTATTATATTGTTCATGTATATGTTTTTCTTATTTTTATAACTTTTTCTATTTCCTCATTAGGCTTTTACAGTATTTTTAGTGAAAACATCAAAAGCAAAAGTTGACCAAAATTTGACATTCTCAAATTGACTTTGAATACTTCTATTAATGTACCTCACTGTTATCATCTGAATCATTATCAAAATCTAAGTCATCATCACTTTCTTCATTCCATCTGCAGCTTCTTTTATTGTTGGAACTTTGATTATTTTCAGCGTTTCCTGTTTTTTTATTAAACAGAACAACACTAACTTCTTTTTTCCCATACTTTACACAAACTTTAAGTTCAAAGGCACATGGTCTGCACATTATGTGGTAAGCATACTTCACTGTCATATAAACATTTAACACATTTTTTAGGCTGTGATAATGGTTTGCATTTGTTTTATTTTTCATGCCATTCAAGAACTTCTTTACAGCTCTGACATACTCCATCATGAAGTTTTGCATTAATTTTCTGTCCTGTTGATGCTGCTGTCAGTGACCCAGAAGGAACTCATCCAGCCTTTCTTTAACAGTCTTTGTAAAAGGGTTTCTGTGGACCATTTGAATGCCCAGGAAGGACCTTCTGGGCTAGGCAGAGTGGCAGATTTTTGAAACAGAAATCCATCAAATCTCCTTCTCTGAGATAATAGTGTTCTACCTTTGACTTTCTCCTTCAACCACTTCTTCAGTCTTTCACATTTCCTCTCCAGCACTCAGGGACAGAGGTGGGAGTACTTGTTTAGCATTGATTCTCTCATACGTGTCCCCTTGGTGCACACACACACACACACACACACACACACACACACACAGAGGCATTCAGAGGCCATCCACTATATGTCTGCTGTGTTGCAGACACAATGAATAATGAGATGCCTTTCAGGAGGTCTGATCACTGTAGATGATCTCTTCCCATCAATCTAATTGTATTGCTAGTGAACTCACAAATGAGCAGTAGTAGCCCCATGGTTTGGTGTTTTCACCATTTATATTAACTTGTGATTTTATATACTTGGCTGTGGTGGTTAGTGGATGAAAAGCAGAAAAACAGGACAAACATGGAATCATTTTGATTGCATGTGATAAAAACATGAGAAAGCTGCAGATATTCAATATTCAGGTCAGGGTAGATGTTAGTGTGACTGGCATATCAAAATCTAATCTTAATTAAAGCTTTGGAATGATTAAGCAGTGTAGAGAAGAAAGTAAAACAAGGGAATAAGCAGTCTTCCTAAGAATCAAATAATTTTTTATACATTGTATTTAACTACAAACACAAAATATAAACACAAAAAAGTAAGTTTATGGCATATAAGAATAAGATCTTACATTGCATGTATATGAGGAAATCTGGCATGAATCCAGAAAAGGAGAAATATTTATTGTGTAGTTTTGTCTTGCTCTTTTATAATTAATTCACAATTAGACATGTAATTATAATTCAGAAATGGGCAAAATGCATTCAATGGTTTTAGCCATTGATAGATTTGTAAACAAAAGCAGCTGGACTGGAATTTCTTCAAGGAAATATTTACATGCTAACAGTTTATCAAACTGAAAGTCTGCTGTTAAATCTACACATGGGCATTATGTTAATGATAGAGCAACAATGATTCATTCTGTGCCTCCTACTCATTCTCAAAGCACCAGATGTAAAAGAATAAAAGTTGGGTGCAAAAGGAGAAAAAGGGCTCTTAAGTGTTTTTAATTCCCTACTATCTTTCAGAAGGAACCAAAATTATTTTGGTTATTATCTTTTATTCCATAGCTACTTCATATTAAGTTATTTCTTGAAGAGATGTTGAAAGAAACAAGGACAAAATGATGTTAATTTCTATGGTTTCACTGGACTTTCAGGTTTCAGAACACCAAAAAACACTGTTCCAAATGTCCAATAAATGATTACTTTAACAAAGTGGCAGTGGACATTACTGCATTGTGTCCTACTTCCATGCTTCTCAGATTTTTTCACCAAAAGCTCAGAAATGTGATGCCAATTGATCTTCCACGTTCCGTGGGGAAGAATAGTCTTATATTTCAATCTTGTGTTTCCCTACACAAGGGAACAAATTTCAAGCCCTGAACAAAATAGTATCCATATTTAATTTTAAAGCTAAACATTAACCAAAGTGTGGCAATTCTGTATCATCAGCTTCAAATAAATCAATGACAGTAGTAATTAGAGTTGAATTGTTCATTTTCTTTGTGAATTGTTCATAGTTGTAATTCAATAGAGAAAAATAAGAAACAACAATAATAATAACTTTTTATTAGTCATGCTAAAGTAGCAAAGCAGTGGCATGGATAATTGAAAATAGTGGATTGTATGCATAATGATGAATTACTTGGTTGTTTGGCTTACTACAGATCATTTTGCATTCCCAAAACACATTATCACCTATTTATTTGAGGAAATAATCACTAAACATCTTGAGAGGAAAGTTCTATAAATCTAGGTCAGAGAAATTTCCACAGTTAAAATACAATGAGAATGTAAAATTAACTATAAATATAAATCTGAAAGTTTATTATCAAAAATTGCTTCCACTCATGGGGAAGAAACTTAAGATTTGCAAGTGGAAGTAGATTAAAAGGATGTGTCTGGAACAACAATTTTTAGGATACCTTTGTGTAGTTTTGCCTTTTGGAACCATGTTACTATTTCATGTATTCAAAACTCACATCAGCAAAGAACACAATCAACAAAATTCAAACTGTGCATAGACAAAAGGGATCATCAATAAGCAAATAGTAAAGGGGAAAATGGATGGAGGAAAACCTGCAGATTAAAAGAGATTTAGAAGAAATTTTGAATTTTAAAACATGGGCAAATTAGAGTTTAAGAATGCACAAGTGTTTGATAAAACTATGCAGAAATGCAAGGAGGTACAGTCAGGAGAGCTGGAAAGCTTGTGCTTTAGGGCATGCTATGTAGAGAGACTTCTCAGGTTCCTGACAAAGTTTTACTTCTTGACCTGGGTGATGTCTACAAAGGTGTGTGATTTGTACTCTGTTGCTTAGTTATTTTGAAGGTTATTCGTGAATTGTGTTTCATTTTGTAATAAAAAGATTCTAGAAAAAAGAGAAAAATTGTTTCTACTGAACAAAGTCAATAAGTACAGGTTTGGAATGAAGGTAGAGAATTTTAGAGCAGCATAAAAATTGAGAATTTATGACCTCACTTTTTGATCTGGCAAAATTTAGAAGAACATGATTTAGACTAGCTTTATGAGGGTACTTTTTCAAAATTATGATTTGTTTTTAAAGCGATAAGGACATCTGTATTTTCTTTTTTTTATTATTGTGCTGGGAAGGGATACATTGTGGTATTTATAAAAGTTCTTACAATATGTCAAATATGTCATACTTGAATTCACCCCCTCTACTATTCTCCTTTATCCCTCCCCCCATTCCTGGAATAGTTTCAACAGTTATCATTTTTCCTTTTAGATACATGTATATACAGTATTTGCACCTTATTCATCCTCCCACACCTTTTCCCATCCTCTCCCCCCACTCACTGGTACCCACACCCTAAGGCAGGACCTGTACTACCTTCCTGTTCTATGATTTTGCATAAATAAAAAGAAGAGTTTGTTTACTAGATTATATCTTGGTCTTCTGGCTTCTTCTTTTATTTTAGGTATAGTTCTCATTTCCTATTCTAGCTGATGTTGCCTATTTTGTTCCCTCATTCCATGTATGACTGGATCTTTTTTCTATGTTATCTTTTCAATCATTCAGTCCAGGAAAATAAACATGATATTACAATGTAAATTATTTCCATATCTCTGTTAACTAGAATTTAATGATTGCTGCTGCTCTTCATCTGTGAATTATCTTCTTTAAAACCAAAACCCCATTTATAAATTGTCACTTAGATAAATATCTTTAATAAGTAAACTACAAAGTAGAAAGGGTCACATTAATGTTACCACACAGTTCAAATATAAGAAAAGAGGCTAAATCCCAAATTCCTGGCATTTGGATTTTTGTGGCTCTGAGATATCAATTGGCCACATTGTTGCAAAAAATGCACACATAACACATATTTTGTTTCTTAAGGAGACTGGCCATAGAAATGTCCTGTTTACCCAGACACTTAGAGAGTGAAAGGATTATTTTTTTTTTTCATTTTTCTTTTATTATTCATATGTGCATACAAGGCTTGGTTCATTTCTCCCCCCTGCCCCCACCCCCTCCCTTACCACCCACTCCACCCCCTCCCGCTCCCCCCCTCAATACCCAGCAGAAACTATTTTGCCCTTATCTCTAATTTTGTTGTAGAGAGAGTATAAGCAATAATAGGAAGGAACAAGGGGTTTTGCTGGTTGAGATAAGGATAGCTATACAGGGCATTGACTCACATTGATTTCCTGTGCGTGGGTGTTACCTTCTAGGTTAATTCTTTTTGATCTAACCTTTTCTCTAGTTCCTGGTCCCCTTTTCCTATTGGCCTCAGTTGCTTTAAGGTATCTGCTTTAGTTTCTCTGCGTTAAGGGCAACAAATGCTAGCTAGTTTTTTAGGTGTCTTACCTATCCTCACCCCTCCCTTGTGTGCTCTCGCTTTTATCATGTGCTCATAGTCCAATCCCCTTGTTGTGTTTGCCCTTGATCTAATGTCCACATATGAGGGAGAACATACGATTTTTGGTCTTTTGAGCCAGGCTAACCTCACTCAGAATGATGTTCTCCAATTCCATCCATTTACCAGTGAATGATAACATTTCGTTCTTCTTCATGGCTGCATAAAATTCCATTGTGTATAGATACCACATTTTCTTAATACATTCGTCAGTGCTGGGACATCTTGGCTGTTTCCATAACTTGGCTATTGTGAATAGTGCCGCAATAAACATGGATGTGCAGGTGCCTCTGGAGTAACAGTCTTTTGGGTATATCCCCAAGAGTGGTATTGCTGGATCAAATGGTAGATCGATGTCCAGCTTTTTAAGTAGCCTCCAAAGTTTTTTCCAGAGTGGTTGTACTAGTCTACATTCCCACCAACAGTGTAAGAGGGTTCCTTTTTCCCCGCATCCTCGCCAACACCTGTTGGTGGTGGTGTTGCTGATGATGGCTATTCTAACAGGGGTGAGGTGGAATCTTAGTGTGGTTTTAATTTGCATTTCCTTTATTGCTAGAGATGGTGAGCATTTTTTCATGTGTTTTCTGGCCATTTGAATTTCTTCTTTTGAGAAAGTTCTGTTTAGTTCACATGCCCATTTCTTTATTGGTTCATTAGTTTTGGGAGAATTTAGTTTTTTAAGTTCCCTGTATATTCTGGTTATCAGTCCTTTGTCTGATGTATAATTGGCAAATATTTTCTCCCACTCTGTGGGTGTTCTCTTCAGTTTAGAGACCATTTCTTTTGATGAACAGAAGCTTTTTAGTTTTATGAGGTCCCATTTATCTATGCTATCTCTTAGTTGCTGTGCTGCTGGGGTTTCATTGAGAAAGTTCTTACCTATACCTACTAACTCCAGAGTATTTCCTACTCTTTCTTGTATCAACTTAAGAGTTTGGGGTCTGATATTAAGATCCTTGATCCATTTTGAGTTAATTTTGGTATAGGGTGATATACATGGATCTAGTTTCAGTTTTTTGCAGACTGCTAACCAGTGTTCCCAGCAGGTTTTGTTGAAGAGGCTGCTATTTCTCCATCGTATATTTTTAGCTCCTTTGTCAAAGATAAGTTGCTCATAGTTGTGTGGCTTCATGAATATTCTGCAATGGGGCTGTCCTGGGCATACCAGGACATATACTCAGCATAGGTAAAAGTAACTGAAGTATTTAAATCTTCAGTCTACTCTTTAGCTAGATTATGCTTTCTTTCTTTGTTTTTTGTTTTTATTTATTATTTTTTTGAGAAAAGTTGGAATCCCAAACCGGCCTCCAACACAAACATGCAGTCCCCTTGCCTCAACCTTCTCAGTGATGGGATTACAAGTGTGAACCACCACATCCAGTTTAGAGTTCTTTTTATACAGTTTAAAAGGCAGAACAGAACTGAAAAAGTAAAGAAAATAAAGTCTTATAATTTAATCTCTTAATTAATATAAATCCATACTCTTCATACTATGTAATCATGTGAAATGAGAGTGATATTAAAAACAGATATTTTTGCAACTTGTTAAAAGAAAAGTGACCAGAGAGTGGTGGGGTATACAAGCTATAAATAGGATAACTTCACATAGCAACACAATTTCCAGAAGAAAGGCCTTCTAAAATATCCCTTGGTACAATGTTTTTATTTGCCACAGGGCAGTTTGAGGTGGTCAAATGCCTTCTAATTTCAGTAAATCTGCCTCCTCAACAATTTATGCAAGGATTTAAAAAACAGGATAAGGAAGAAAATTACTTTGAGCTGATCAAAAAATGATTTAGTTCAAACACACAATCTTTGTTTACTTCCTGATTTATAGGGAAGAGTAAAATAGTCCTATATTTGGGAAACTCCATCTAATGAAATGCAATACCCAATCTAGGAAACAAAGTGTTTATGGTTGTAAGGAACTAAGTAGTTGGTTGCAATAACAGACTACTTTTAAAATTATATTATGATTCCAGAGTACCAGAGGGCTAAAGTCTGTTATAAAATGTTTCATAAGGAGAAGTTCAGTTTGAGTCCACAAATGATTAACTCACTCCTCAAACCTGAACATTGTTCAGAGTTTCCTATTTCTGGGTGTTTGTATATTTAACATATCCAATTTGCCTACAGTTGTCTTCCTCAATGCCATATGGGGTTGCTTAAATACCACCTTTTTAAGTACAGTAAGCCTGCCTTATTCACAGATTTACTAATGCAGTTTTGACTAAACATGGTCAATAAATAAATAAATAAAACAATTCAAAACCAAAACTTTTAATTCCCTGCAGACATTACACAGCTCAGTTGGCGTGGAGATGTTATTAGTCAGTCCTGCTTAATCATCAGTTTTGTTTAAATCATCGTGTTATCTGCTGGTATTTCTCTGCTCTGAGTTTTGTGAAAATCTGTCACTGAAAAAGCAAGGTGAAAATTAATGTGTTTAATTTAAGTGGTACAGTGAATTTTTTGAGATTTGTAGAAAGGAAGCATGTCTTTAATGGCAGTTGGGTAGCATAATAAGAAAAATGAATCAAACATCCACAGGACAGCACCAAACTCTATGCATCATGAGCATGCTTGACTTTTACTCAATGACACTTTGTAACCATAGAACCATGGACACCAAGGGTTTACTTACTGTATGCAGCTCTATGACCTTAATAGATGTATATAGCTATGTCCTATATTTTTACTTTAATGCTGTTTTTGTTATTTATGTATAAAAGATCCACAAATTAATAACCTTGAAAAGGTTATTTTTCTCATATTTCATCAACCAATAAATACATAACTTTATTTCTGTTTTAAAAGTCTTTATATAGCTATATCATCTATCTCTCTTTCTATCACCTATCTATCTATCAATAGAGAGAGTTGACTCCTTAACATTACATTCTTAGCCAACAGCATGATTATTTGATGGAAAGAGGCTTACCTAACACAGGATTTTCTCAAAAAAACAAATTGCAGAGCATTTGACAATATTGCATCACTAAACTTGGGAACCATTTTTAACAAGTAAATCACAAGCAAAAAGTATAAAAATGAGAACAATAGACACTAAACAGAATATGAAAAGGCTATATCTATACAGTTAATGTCATTAGACAGTCCCTGGTAATACCCTTCTGTTTTTATACATGCTTTAGCTGTCATTATTGCTGTTGTTTGGAGTTTGAGTTTGCTCAATAGTAACTAAGGTGGACAGCCAAACCACAAAACCAGCACAATCCAGAAATATCCAAAATGACCATGGGATGGTGTGTGCCAAAAGAACCTTGTGGAAAAGATATCTGGTGCAATAGAATAGGATCTGTGTCTGCTCGTCTCCCCCTCATATCCAGTCATGATGTCATCCATAACCATAGAGAAGGAATCTCTCTTCCCCAGCCCCATGTCTTTAGAGTATGAGCTCTCACTTCTGCAGTCTAGGATGAAAGAATAAACTTTCTGCTTTGCTTTGCTGGAGCAAGCAACAAACACTGAACAGGAAGGGTAATGGTAGTAGGAAAGCTGAAACAAGAAGTTAAAGCCACCTCTTCAATCTAGTTGGGAACATGCATATCAGGCAACTCATATTTTGCACAACTGTGCATGCCTATGAAAAACAAAAAGTACAGAAAGTATTGATTTGCAATTTTAAGCAAATTTTAGAGATTACACAAATTTTCAAGTATGAAATCTATGAATAAGGATGGCCAATGTAGGCACAGACCTGTGTGTATATATGGTTTTATACCTATTGGCTTTCAAAAGTGTTATTATTCTTTGCCCTGATGTGAAGAGATTTAAAGAATCCGTACCATCGTATGGTCTTGTGTCTGGCTCCCTGCTGGCCCAACTGATTAAAATAATTCAGTGTTTTTAGGTCCGTAAACTTTTCATTATAATTTCTACCTTTGAATTTTTCATTATCTTTCTTAAACTCTTATTATTTATATTATCACTGTATTGAGATTCTAATTCTGTTACTATTTCTTCCATACTTTACATTTTTTTGGTCCTTTTGTTTTTATGTACAGTAGGATTCTTAATTTCCTCTCCTAAAATGTTAGTGGAAATTTTAATTTATATTACTTTTTACTTCTAAAAACTTTCCTATTTCCTAAGTATTTGTATTCTATAGCAGTGTATTTCTATTTTATGGATATGTATTGTACTTTATCTCTTTGAAGATATACATTATAATTTTGCTGAATCATTTCTTTGTGTCTTCAAATTGTTACTTTGTTTTAATCTCTATTTTTCACAATGCAAGTTATCTCTACCTTACAAATCATAAGACTGATGGTAGACTGTGTTTTCACATGTAAAAAAGGTCATAAAAATGTATAGATTATGTGTTTATAGGTTTATGAAGATTTTATTATTTCCTTAATGAAATTCCAAAGAACTGTCTTTCTAGGCATCTTTTCTTGGACTAGTAAATTGCTCAGAAAAAAAATTTTAGACTCTCTTTTTTGTTTGGTTTGGTTTTGAAGGTCAATGGAATTGAGAAGTTGTTTCAAAGGAGATTTCAATTGTTTTTTGAGTTATTTACTTTTAATTAAATAGAATTGAAATCAAATATCAAATATTCACTTCTTAGAATTTCACTTACCTTAATTGACAAAATATTTACATTTATAATATATAATTTTTTTAAATTTTAAAATATGTGTGCATTGTAGAATGACTAATGAACTATGCATTAGTTCACATATTTATCATTTTATTGTGGTTAGAACACTTAAAACTCACAGTTATCAGTTTTTAATTCTTTAGCATATTGTTATTAACCATAGTTCACATGTTGTATAAAAGATGACTTGAATTTTTTCATCCTGTGTCCTATGATTAGCTTCTCTCCAACCACAATGCCTTCTCTTCCAAGCCCACATTTACCACCATCCATCTCTTCATTTCAGTGAATTTGGTTTTTTTCAGATTTCACATATAAGTGAGACCATTTGCTATTTGTCTTCTGTGTCTGGCTTACTACACTTAATACAATAGCCTCCACTCACGCATATTACTCCAAATAATAGGATTCCCATCTTTCTTTTTTTTAAGGCTAAATAGTGTTCTATTATATATATAATAGCACATTTCCTTCATCCATTCATTTGTTGGTAGAAACTTGGGAAGATTTCGTATCTTGGCCTTTGTGAATAGTGCAGCAATAAACATAGATGAACAGTTAATATTTTTTGAAATAAGGGTTTCCTTTCTTTAGGAAACATACTCAGTAGCAACACTGCTAGATTATATGATAGCTTCAATTTTTTTAAGGAGCTTCCTTAGTTTTCTGCAATGACTGTGCTAATGTGCAAGGATTCACTTTTCCTTACATCCTCACCAGCACTTATATTTATCATTTGACAATGACCATTAAAATGTTAAAGCATGTGTGAGGTGACATCTTTTTGTTTTTTAATTTGCACTTTTCTGATAATTAGTGATGTCAAAGATTTTTTCATGTATCTTTTGGGCATTTGTATGTCTTCTTGAAGAAATGTCTATTCTGATCCTTTTCTAGTTTTTACATCATGTTTGCTTTCTTGTCATTGAGTATATCTCCTTGTTTATTTGTATTAACACTTACCAAATATCTGCTATGCAAATATTTTCTACCATCCTAGAAGTTCTCTTTACTGTTGTTTCCTTGGCTGTGCAGAAGCTCCTTACTTTAATTTAGTCAGTTCTCTATTTTTGCTGCCTAACTTTTTGAATTTGAGTTTTTTTCATTCCGAAAATATTATTTCCCAATCCCAAAGTCAAGGAGGTTTTTCTTCAATTTTTTTTCTAGTTTTTTTTGCAGTTTCAGTTTTTATATGTTGTTCTTTAACCCATTTTGAGTAGGTTTTTGTATATTGTGTGATATACAGAATATACATTCTTCAGAATGTGGATATCTAGTTTCCCCAACACCATTTGTTGAAATAATTTCTTCCCCCACTGTATGTTCTTGGTTTCTTAGTCAAAAATAAATTGACTAATAATTGTGTGAATTTATTTCTGGGTTCTGTATTATGTTCCAGTGGTCAATGTATCTGTTTTTTGTAGAGCTTGCTATTGGTCTATGGGTCTGTATTTTTAAAGAAGTATGCTGTTTTGATTAATATACTTTTGTAGTTTATTTTGAAATCAGGTAGTGTTTTTATTCAAGATTGCTTTGATTGTTGAGGATCTTGCAAGGTTCCATTCAAAATGCTATGAGAATTTTCATACGAGTTACATTAAATCTGTAGATGATTTTTAACACTTTGGATTCTTCTAGTCCATAAACACTGGATATCTTTCCATTTATTTGTGTTTTATTCTGCTTCTTTCATTAATGTTTTATTGTTTTCTGTGTGTGCATCTTTAATTTCCATAGTTAAATTTATGTCTAGATTTAATTTTATCTTTTGTTGCTATTTTAGATGGGGTTTTCATCTTGATTTTTTTTCATATAGCTAGTTAAATTAGTAATATGTAGATATACAACTGATTTTTGTGTTTTGATTTTATATTCCCTGCTTATTTAATTCATTTATTAGTGTCAACACTTTTAATGAAAGTGTTTATTTAGAATATTTTATAAGAAACACTGTATCACAAGTGCATGGAAACAATGCTAGAAATCTCCCTGTATAGCTATTTTTATCTCAAACTAGCAAAAACAATATTTCTTTCTTATTATCTCCCATGTTTTCTCTTCAACAAAATCAGAGAAGAAGAGGGTGGGTCCTTTCTGTTCAGAAGTGTGTGTGGGGGGGGGGTGGCCCAAACAATGTATACACATGTAAGTAAATGTAAAAATAACAAAATAAAAGAAAGTTTGAGATAAAGATAACATTACTTCCATACACTTGTCACACAGTGTTTCTTATAAAATATTCTAAACTGACACTTTTACATTTACTTACACATATATACATTGTTTGGGCTACTACCCTCCTCCATCCCCAATCTCCCCCCCGCACCCCATTTCTAGACAGAACCTGATCTGCCCTCTTTTCTCTTATATTGTTGAAGAGAAAACATGGGAGATAATAAGAAAGACATATTGTTTTTGCTAGTTTGAGATAAAGATAGCTATACACTGTGTCCTTGGAATAAATCCCACTTGATTATAATGAATTATCCCTTCAATATACCATTCAATACAGTTTTCTAATATTTTGATGAGGATTTTGCATATGCATTCAACATAGATAATGGTTTGTCATTTTCTAGTGTCTGGCTTTGACCTCATAAAATGAATTTTGAAGTATTCCTTTTCTTGAATGTTTTGGAAGAGCTTTAGAAGAATGGTATTAATTCATTAAATGTTTTGGTAGATGTCGTGGGCTATTTTTTGAAGGGAAAACTTTTTACTACTAAAACAATCTACATTTTTTTCATTAAACAGCTAAGATTTCCTATTTGTTCATTATTCAGTCTTCATAGGTTGCATTTGTCTAAGAGTTTTATCCATTTCTCCTATGTTATCAAATGTGTTTACTTGCAATTTTTCAGTTGTCTCATGATTTTTTGTGTTTCTATGATATAAATTGTAATGTGGCTCTTCATTGTTTCTGATATTGTTTATTTGAGTCTTCATTATTATTGCTTAGTATAGCTAAAGGTGTATGCCAAAAAGACCTGACAAACTCCACCAAAAATTCTAAGACACAACAAACAGCTTCAGCAAAATAACAGGATACAAAAATGAATAACCTTTCTAGACATCAATAAAGAACAGATTAAGAAAGAATATAGGAAGACAATTCCATTGACAATAGCCTCAAAATAAATCATATATGTAGGAATAAACTTAGCAGGATATGTAGTTTTCCTCAAGGAAAACTACAAACCATTGAAGGAAGAAATTGAAAATAACTACAGAAGGTGGAAATATCTCCCATGTTCATGGATTGGCAGAATAAATATAGCAAAAATGATATACTACCAAAAGCAATCTACATGTTCAATGAAATTCCCATCAAATTCCCAGTGACATTTATCACAGAGATTAAAAAATCTACCCTAAAGTTCATAGGAAATACAAAAGACAATGAATAGTCAAACAATACTGAGCAAAAAGAGCAACATTGAAGGTATCAAAATACCTAACTTCAAACTATACTACAGAGCCACAGAAATAAAAACAGCATGGTACTGCACAAAAACAGACACGAAGACCAGTAGAACAGAAGACCCATATATGCATACACATAGCTGCATCCACATAATTTTTAACAAAGGCGCCAAAAACATACAAGGGAGAAAAGACAATCTCTTAAACAAATGTTGCTGGTAAAACTGGATATCTGCCTGCAGAAAATCCAAACTAGATCCATGTTTGTCACCTTGTACAAGTATCAACTCAAAGTGGATCAATGACCTTAACATAAGACCCAAAATTTTGAAGCTAGTTCAGGAAAGAGCAGGAAGCAATAGGCATAGGCAATAACTTCCTCAACATAACTCAACAGGCTCAGCAGCTAAGAGAAAGGATCAACAAATACAACCACATGAAATTAAAAACCTTCTGCACAACAAAAAAAATGGTCTCTAAATTGAAGAGGCTACTGACTGAATGGGAGAAAATTTTTGCCAGGTATACATCAGACAAGGGACTAATAAGCAGAATATACAGGGCACTGAAAAAATTGAACTCCCTCAAAACTCGATGACCCAAAGAAGAAATGAGCAAATGAACTGAATAAAGCCTTTTCAAAGGAAAATGTCCAAATGGCTAAAAAACACATGAAAAAATGCTCAGCATCCCTGGCCATAAAGGAAATGCAATCAACAACCACATTAAGATTCCACTTCACTGCTGTTAGAATGGTACCATCAAGAACACAAATGACAACAAATGTTGGTGAGGATACAGAAAAAGGAACCCTCATACACTGCTGGTGGGAGTGAAAATTAGTACAACCCCTATGGAAAACAGTATGGAGATTTCTTAAAAAACTAAAAGTAGATCTGCCGTTCAATCCAGCAATACTACTCCTAGTGATATCCCTGAAAGAATGTGAGTCAGCTTACAACAAAGGCATCTACATGCCCTTGTTTATTACAGCACTACTCACAATTTCCAAGCTGCGGAAACAGCCAAGATGCTACACTCCTGATGAATGGATTAAGAAATTGTGGTATTTATACGTAATGGAATTTTATTCTGCCACAAAGAAGAATAAAATTTTGTCATTTGCAAATAAATGGATGGAACTGTAGAACATCACCTTTAGTAAAATTAAGTAGACTCAGAAGGCCAAAGGCCACATGCTTTCTCATATGTGTAATATAGACCTAATACAAATGCAGTAATTTTATGAAACACTGGTCATACTAAGGAAGGGTCACACACAGGAGGGGTAGGGAAACTATGAACTTGAATATGGTTGATATACTCTCTATACAAGAATGAATATAGAAATCTTAAACTGGCTGCCACCATATAATAATAAATATGGCAAGGAAAGTCTTGTGTAGCTACCTTTATCTCAAACAAGTAAAAGTGTCATTTTTTCTTTATTATTATTGTTACCCTAGTTCATTTTATTTTTTGCAAATCATTTTTTAAATTTTTTATTGTTTTTACATTTATTTATGTGTGTGTACATTATTTGGGCCATCTCCTTCCACTCCCTCCCATTCTCCCCACCCCCCAGCCTGGTTTCCATGCAGAATTTGTCCTGCCCTGTTGGAGAGAAAACATAACATGTAATAAGAAAAACAGCATTTTTGCTAGTTTGAGATAAAAATAGCTACACAGAGAGAGTCCTAGCATTGCTTCCATGGACATGTGTATTATAGCCCACATTGGTTTTATTTTACAAAATCAGAGAATGGGAGGGGGGGTAGGGGTTGTACCAGTGGGAAGGGGAGGTGGCAGGGAAAAGAGGTGAATACAGGTCAAAAAAATGTGTACACATGTATGTAAATGCATAAATGATACCTGTTAAAACAGGAATTAGGGGAAGAGAGGATAAAGGAGAGTGATGGAGGGGTGAATTCAAATATTATATATTTGACACATTGTACAAACTTTTGTAAATGCCACAACGTACCCCACTCAACACAACCAAAAAGGAAAAAAAATAGCCTTTAGTTTCACTGATATTTTGCTTTATTTTCTAGTCTTATATCATTTATTTATGCTTTGATCTTCATTTTTTCCTTCTGTGTTAGTCACTTTTCCATCATTGTGCCAAAATAGTTAAGAAAAAAACTGGAAGGAGGGAAAATTTATTTTGGTTTACAGTTTCAGTCCATGGTTGGTTGGCACCATTGCTTTTAGACCTGTGGTAAAGTAGAAGCATCATGGCATAAGCATATGGCAGAATAAAGCTGGTTACATAATGGCAAGCAGGAGAAAGAGAGACAGAGAGGAAGAGAAGGAAACTAAGAAGCCAGAAACAAAGTATATTCTTCAAAGTTAGGTGCCCAGTCACCTACCTCCTCATTCAGGTGCCACTTTCCACAGTTTCTATGCCTCTCAACATCCTATTCATCAATGGATTAACCCATTAATTAAGTCTGAGCTCTCATGATCCAAATATTTCCCTAAAGCCCATCATCTTCCAGCCAAGCCTTTCTTTCTTGATTCTAGCCAAGACTCATAAATGATAGGTCAGAAAAGACTAAGTTCTTGCATAGAAGCTTCTATCCCGGTTGCATGTGATATGTTGAACCACCACCATTAACACCTGTTTTTTTTTTTTGTTTAAAACAGTGATTTACCTTGAAATAAAATGTTCTGATCATTAAAATAAAAATGCTAAAAATGAATTAATAGGGCCTGACTTTTCTCCCATCTGAAATACCAAAAAAGAAAAAAGAAGATAAATACATAAAATATTTTCAAGACATTAAACACAAATCAATGAAAGACAGTGATCCTTGAGGGATGGTAAACCAGCAAACTGAGTCCAGTAATTGTCTCAGCTCATTGCCTTGAGAGAGTTTCCAAGACAAAGTACAGGAAGGAAGGAGAAAAACAGATTTAGCAAATTTTGAATTGAGAAGTCTTAGTCCATGGTTGCTAAATCTCTGAAGGCAGAGTACAGAAAGAAGAGAATTACAAGAAATCAGAATCTAGAAATCTGAATAGGAGTCCTTTTCAGTATTACCAAAGTGTAGATCACATTCTCATTCATTTTTTTCTTCATTTTTAAAAAATTTTATTTTATCATTTTTACATTTACTTTTACAGTCTTTGGGCCACCTCCCCCCCCTTTTAGGGCAGAACCTGTTCCACCCTCTTGTTCTCCAATTTTGTTGAAGAGAAAACATCAGAGATAATAAGAAAGATGTAGCATTTTTGTGAGTTTGAGATAAAGATAGCTATACAGAAAGATTCCTTGTGTTGTTACCATGCACATGCGTACTACTGCCCACATAGGTTCATCTCTACCAGACCTCTTCACTACTTCCTAATCCCCTTACTTAGTGACCTCTATCAGTTAAGATTACTGTATTTGTTCCTCACAGTGAGCTTATCAACCACATTCAAGTTTTAGGTTTCCTTCCCTTTCCCTACTCCTCCCATGTGCAGTCTTCCCTTAGTGTGTGACCCATGTCAAATAATATTTCTGCATTTTTTTTCAGGTTTGTAATCCACATATGAGGGAGAACATTTGCTTTTTGCCTTCTTAGCCTGACTAACTTCTCTTAAGATGATGTTCTGCAGTTCTACTCATTTACTTGCTAATGACAAAATTTCATTCTTCTTTGTGGCTGAATAAAATTTCATTGTGTATAAATACCACATTTTCTTAATCCATTCATCAGTAGTGAGGCATCTTGGTTGTTTCCATAGCTTGGCTATTGTGAATAGTGCTGCAATAAACATGGGTGTGCAGGTGCCTTTGTAATAACCTGAGTTGCATTCCTTCAGGTATATCCCTAGGAGTGGTATTGCTGGATCATATGGAAGATCTGTGTTTAGTTTGTTAAGAACCTCCACATTGTTTTCCCTAGTAGTTGTACTAGCTTACATTCCCATGAGCAATGTATGAGGGTTCCTTTTCCCCATATCTTCACCAGCATTTATTGTTGGTGATGTTCTTGATGATAGCCATTCTAACGGGGGTGAGGTGTAATCTTAGTGTAGTTTTGATTTGCATTTCCTTTATGGCCATGGATGTTGAGCATTTTTTCATGTGTTTTTTAGCCATTTGGACTTCTCTCTTTGAAAAAGTTATGTTTAGTTCAGTTGCTTACTTCTTTATTGGTTCATTGAGTTTTGGGGAGTTTAGTTTTTTGAGCTTCCTGCATATTCTGGTTATCAGTCTTTTGATGTGCAGCTAGCAAAGATTTTCTCCCATTCTGTGGGTGATCTCTTCAATTTAGAGAGCATTTCTTTTGTTGTGCAGAGTATATTTAACTTCATGTAGTCCCATTTGTCAATCTTTCTCTTAGTTTTGGACTGCTTGAGTTCTACTGGGGAAGTTCTTGACTATACCTATTAGTTCCAGTGTATCCCCTGCTCTTTCCTGTACTAACCTCAAGGTTTCAGATCTGATATTAAGGTCCTAAATCCAATTTGAGTTGATATTAGTACAGGGTGACAAGTGTGGATCTAGTTTCAGATTTCTTCAGGCAGACAACTACTTTTCCCAGCAACATTTGTTAGAAGAGGCTCTCTTTACTCCATTGTATGTTATGGTGATTTTATCAAAAATAGGGAAGGCATAGTTGCATATCTGGGTCCTCTATTTTGTTCCAGTGGTCATATTTGTTTTTGTGCCAGTACCATGCTATTTTTATTGCTATGGTTCTGTAATATAGTTTGAAGTTGGGTATTGTGATACCTCCAGCGTTGCTCTTTTTGCTCAGTATTGCTTTGACTATTTGTGGTCTTTTGTTTTTCCAAATGAATTTTAGGGTAGGTTTTTCAGTCTCTGTGATGAATGTCATTGGGATTTTGATATGAATTGCATTGAAAATGTACATTGATTTTGGTAATATAGTCATTTTTACTATGTTGATTCTATCAATCCTTGAGCATAGGAGATCTTTCTACCTTTTGCAGTCTTCTTCTATGTCTTTCTTCAATGGCTTGTAGTTCTCCTTGTAGATGTCATTCACACCCTTAGTTAAGTTTATTCCTAGGTATTTGATTTTTTTTTAGGCTATTGTAAATGGAATTCTTTTCCTATATTCTTTCTCAATTTGTTCATTGTTGTTGTATAGAAAGGCTACTAATATTTGTAAGTTGATTTTGTATTCTGTTACATTGCTGAAACTGTGTATGGTGTCTAGGAGTTTTGGGGTGGAGTTCTTTGGGTCTTTGATGATGTCATCTGCAAATAAGGATAGTTTGACTATTTCTTTACCTATTTGTATTCCTTTTATTTCTTGTTCTTACCTATTGCTCTGGCTAGGAATTCTAGGACTGTGTAGTAGGAATGGGGAGAGAGGGTACCCTTGTCTTGCTGCTGACTTTAGAAGAAATGGTTTCAAATTTTTCCTATTAAGTATGATGTTGGCTATAGGGTTGTCATATATAGCCTTTATAATGTTGAGGTACACTCCTTCTATTCCTAGTGTTCTTAGAACTTTCATCACGAAATGATGTTGAATCTTATTGAAGGCTTTTTCTGTATCTATTAAGTTGATCAAGTGCTTTTTGCCTTTGCTTCTATTAATGTGCTGTATTACATTTATAGATTTGCATATGTTGAACCATCCCTGCATCCCTGGGATAAAGCCAACTTGGTCACGGTGAATAATCTTTCTGATATGTTGTTGGATTTGGTTTGCTATTATTCTATTGAGGATTTTTGCATCAGTGTTCATTAAGGAAATTGGCCTGTAGTTTGCCTTTTTGGAAGAAATCTGGATAGGAGTCCTTTCCAGTATTTACCTAAGTATAATCACATTCTCATTTTCTTTCTTCCTTCCTTCCTTCCTTTCTTTCTTTTCTTCTTCTTCTTCTTCTTCTTCTTCTTCTTCTTCTTCTTCTTCTTCTTCTTCTTCTTCTTCTTCTTCTTCTTCTTCTTCTTTCTTCTTTTCTCTCTCTCTCTTTCTCTCCCCCTTCTCTCAAGAACTTCTTATACAACACAATATTGACTTTCACAAAAGACTAGAAAAACATGTTGACATTAACTAGATTAGAACAAAATAATTCAAAGGCCATTAAGCACAGTTCACAAAATGGCCTTTTCCTCAGTGGTAGACATTAATTGGTTCTAGATTGAGCCTTTTATACCATAGCTTTTAAAAAGCTTAAAAGCAAGACCTAAATGACTCAAAATATTTCTCTGCATATTAACTTCAACCCAAGAAAAAGTTCAAGAAGTTTACAATAGCATTGAAATATTTGAAGGCAACAAACCAAAATTCAAAATATCTGTCAGCTGGTAAAATATCATCAGTCATGCAGAGGAGCAAGAAAAATCAATGAAGAGAAAAAAAAAATCAATTCATCAAAATGGACCCAGGTTTTAGAACTAGCAATAGACATTGACATTAAACCATGTGCTCTATATGTTTCACAAGCTACAAACATAGAATGCACATGTTTTAAAAAGATTGAAAGAAAGGGACTGATAACAAACCTGTAGACATAAAAAATACAGTATGCAAGAGGAAAATTCATTAGACAGAAAACATGACAGAGTAGATATTGTAGAATATTAATCAACTTGAGAGTATAACAATCAATGAACTTGAAGACAGCAATATCCTAAATGACACTAATAGAAAACTGAACATTTAAAAATAATTGGAGAATCAGTAAGCTCTAGGACAATTTAGAGGGGCCCAAAAAAAGTAAAGTAGAGAGGAAAAGGAAAGTAGAGAGTAAAAGGAAAGTAGAGAGGGACAGAAAAATCTTGAAGACAAAGTGGCCTAATAGCTTTTCAATTTGATGAAAACTATAAAGCCATGGATTCAGGAATCTCAAGAAATCCCAAGCATAAGAAACATAAAGAAAACTTCACCATAGTACATCATAATCAAGTTGCTTGAAATAAGTGATAAAGAGGAGGAAGAGGAAAAAACACATTTTAAACAGAGGAATAAAGACAATACTCTCAAAAATCTTGTGTTTGAAATAATACAGATAGAAAAATCAGGTAAGTAGAAGAGTTAGAGTACATAAAGGGAAAAAAACATAATGCAGAATTTAGTACTAAGTATAATTTTTTCCAAATATGAAAGCACATAAAAGCTGAGAGGATTTATCACCAGGAAACTCACACAATAGGAAATGTCAAAGGAAGTCCTTCTTTCGGAAGTGAAATTGTATCAAATGGAAATAAGAGCTGCACAAAGAGCTGAAGAACAAAGGAAATAACAACTTCATAGTTTAATTTATCTATTATATGTCAAATAAGCTATTTTCAGAATTACAATGTGATTCTCCTGTGCTTCTACAGTAGGCAATGAGTTGCAATGTTAATTTGAAAATAACACACTATGAAGTGCTATAGCTCATGTGGAGCTACCTGAACACACACACCATCAGTTAAGTGCATAAGGCTACTTTGGAAATCAGCTTGTCAGCTTCTTTTCAAGTCAATTATATACCAACCCATATGTGCCTGCAATTGTATATCTAAGTATTTACCTAAAAGAAATGTAAACATACATTAACTCAAAAACCTGTACATAAATATTTTAACAGCTTTATTCATAGTTATCAAAGCTGAAAACAACCCACATGTCCTTTGATTAGTAAATGGATGAACTGTAATACTACTCAGCAATTAAAAGGAAAAAATGTTATTGGTATATTAAATAACATGGATGAATCACAAATGCATTACACAAAGTGAAAGAGTTACACTAAGAAGGCTACTTGTAGCATGATTCTACTTAAATGATATTTTGAAAAAGGCAGTGTTACAAGAATAGAAATAAGTCATTGGTTGGAGGAGGAATTGACACGAGGTCATTCTGGAGAAAAAAATCATACTATATGTAGTTACATAATTGCATAGGCTTTGCAAAACTCAAACTCTACTCCAAATTATTCTGTATATATATTTAAAGTGTGAATTAAAATGCAAGGTAAAAAACTTCAATTTTTTTGTCAGTGTTGGAATTTTGAACTCAGGGTCTCAAGTGCTCTACTCCTTGTGCCATGCCCCAGGCCCCCTTGTTTTACTTATTTTTCAGATACAGTCTTACATTTTTGACCAGGCCCCCCTGGACTGAGACCCTCCTATTTATGCTTCCTATACTGCTGGGATTGCAGATGCACAGCCACAACACCCAGATTATTGGTTGAGATGGGAGGTCTCCCTATTTTTGTCAGGACTGGCCTTAAGCCATGATCTTCCAGATTTTTTACCTCCTAAGTAAGTAGGATTACAAGGGTGAGCTACCACACTTCCATAGGAAAGTTAAAATATTTTTAAGCAGAAATAAATACTGTGGTTTTGTCTAGCAATTTACTAACATGTGCTTCCACATGACACATTGTACCTATGTACAAAGAATAATGAAATAAAATAGAAATGAGAGACAGAAAGGCTAAAATACCATACTTTATACATAGTTGTGGCAATCATATGAGAAATGTTAAAAAGCTGGGTACAATCAATTATTTTAATAGAAAAGAAAAGGACTAATCTAAGAAACAGCTTTTGTTGTTTGTTTTATCTTTGAGCTCAGAGCTTTGTGCTTGCTAGGCAGTCACTCTACAATTTGATCCACACCTCTACCTAAGCAACAAAGGAAGAAGAAATATCTATTGTGTATATTAAAGGAAATAAAATGATAAATTCAAATAATAAAAATTTTACTGTGTTCAAAGTTTGTACCACCAATGCACCCCTGCTAAATAAACACAAAATGGAAGAAAGATATAAGTGAAAACTAATTAGTTATTTTAATACCAACAGATATCTAAGACATGATGGGAAGTAAACATATTTTTTGCCTCACGTGCATTACAGAACTGTGATAGGATTTTCTCCAGATACCCACAAATCATAGCACATTCTCCTTTTCTAGGAAATCATAAGACATGGTAACCCAGGACACAAAAGCAGTCTTCACATAGGTTCAAAAACATGGATTTTAATACCCAATTTGTTTCCAGAGGTAGCATTGCTGATCCAAACAACAATATTACCATTAAGATAGTCATTAAATATCCACTAAAATATAAATTTTTCATTTATTTAAATTTTCTCTAATTAATTATTGGTTTTATTAGAACAAAAGCTCATATTAGCATAGAGGAATGAGGAATCATGACATTTGATTGAAATATTATTCTGAAGAGTGAAAGACTTTAAAATCATGTCTTCATTTCCCCCTTCATTTGCACAAGAAGCATCCAGGAAAATTTACCATACCTAAAATGGAAATAGCTTCACTAAATGGTTATTATTTACCTTGTTTTTCTGGTTACTTTTGATTGGTCAGGCAATTGATTTAGCATATGGCTATTGTATCTAACTCTCATCAGTGGTTTGTTATCTTTGCATAGGAGTTACTTTTCCTCTTCATGATATTTTTTTAAAAACTTGCATGTACTCTTCAAGAACAGTGATGGACATGGTATCCTTTGTGCCTCTGGCATGTTTATTTTCATCAGTGAAACATAATGTAGAAAACATCATTAACTGCAAACTCCAAACACATAACAGAGACCCTATAAATTATAGTATAGGAAAAATAAAACAAATTCAGGGTGTAAAGATGGAAAAAATGAGTCCCAGTACAATGAACTGATTTGCCTAAGAATACACAGAAAACAGAAAACAGAAGTCAACTCAGTTTCACAGTTTCCTATTCTCTTCTAAATTAATTTGTATTGTCATGTCTTACATGGTGGTTAGGAGGATGGCCCTTGGAGTCAGACTATCTGGTTTTGAATTTCAATTTGACCACTTGTGAGCTCTTGGGATCTTTGGATCCTGTCTTTCAGTCATTAACTATTAAATGGGGGTGATGTTTATTTCCCCTGCAAGGATTGTTAGGAGCACTGTATTAATGACCCCTGCAGGCACTTAGAGAAGAACCTACAGTAAGCATTCAATGTATTTGAACCATTTATTTTATTACAGTAACTTCACCAAATGATTTTCAGAGAGGCATATGTTCTGACTGTTGTTGTTTGAGGCTGAGTCACAGTTATAACTTCATGAATTTATTCCCAGCAATAGGAAAACACAGAGATGTGTGCTGTAAAAAAATGGCATGTGGCGGGGGTCGGGGGTATTTCACTCTCTATATACTTCTTTTACTGATTAAGAAAGAAGCTGGGTACTTGATTCACAAATTTTATTTGTGAAACAAGTTTTCATCATGTAGCTAGTTTTTACAGCATTTACAAAGTACCTTTCTTTTTTGTTTCTTTTTGGTGCTTAGCAAAATGTAAATGAGCCAAACTAAAGTTTCCAATGGCAACATTTGCTCCTTTATCACTAAACTAGGATCTTAGGGCTAGCTGTAAAGCTTTATAAGCTGACTAATAGAGGGGAAAAGAGAAATAGAAAGGGTTAGAATGGGGGCATTCTGTATTCATTTCACACTATGATTCCAAAGGAAGAATAGAATCACAAGAATCTCCCCATCAAACTAAGGGTCAAACAGTTATGCCAATCACACTCATTGTGTTCTCCAAAGCTAGGTTTTGTCTGTGTTCACAAGTGTAGACTTCCCTATGCTAATCAGCTCATAGGATCTGACTTCAAAATTTTCTTTTTCTGACAATTTCATTGTGATCAGTAGCGTTTGTGTTATGGAGAAATGAAACCAGTCTAGTATAACTCAATATCAGAAAACTTTTATTACTATTATTTACTGAATTTAAGTTCTTTATGCAATTGCTAGCCTTATTGCTGTTGTTATTTATTTGGTTGTTCTTGCCACAGAGGTCAACTGTAAAACAGTTGGAAGATGTATCAGGTAGGAAGTAATAATGTAATTATCAGTCTGTCACTAAGTTAGTTTCTCCAGCTGGACATTGTAGAGCCATGTATTGTCCTTTTAAATAATACAGATTACTTAAAATATGCTTAGAATTCAGTAGAACAAATTAGCTAATATATGCAGTACAGGTAGATGAACAAAGTATTTTATGTATTTTAGTGTGTAAGCAAACCATGCTGGGAAAATTGATTCTCTAAGCTAAAAGTGATCTTGTTTGAAAAATCTGTAAGGAATACACAAATATAAAGACTTCATGTAACCTAATAGTCCTACAAAGACAAATGGTGGTAGTAAATTTTATGATTTGCTTTCTTGAAGAACAAGTCATATGTGCTGTATTTTTGACTCTGATATTAAATGATTAGCTTCAGAATTAAATAATTACTGAAATTATTATGTATCAAGTTTTTGGTTAATTTTATGTTTCTCATTTGAATTTATTTTTACCTGGTGTTAAAATACTAAAATTGGGAGAAATTTTATTCTGAAAATTTGTATAATTTATTGTTATTGTTGTGATTTTATCGACGTAGGACCAAGGACTCGACTTTCAAGATATGATATATAAATTTCTTACACAGTTTTATGATCCTCTGCTTTTTGACAATAAAAAGTAAAAAGTAAACCATTAAAAAAAAAACACAGTTACTAATTTCCCAAGAATCTTAGAGTGTTTCATTCTTTTGCCCATCCTCAGCTCTCCTCCATTTTAAAATTGAGTTTCAGTTGTCTAAGAATTCCATATAGCAAATGGTTTCTACCTTTGAGGGGGAAAAGACATTGCCATTGACATGCAGAAATGCAGCTTCTTGGGGTCTATGCTCACAAGAGAAGAGAAATGACTGTGGATTGTCTCAACCTGAGCCACAAACATCTGCTTTCCCATGTAATCCTGCATCTGATTCCCTTGGCTTTGAGGATCATAGTGAATAGAGTATGAAAAAGAGTGGATGGAATAATTAGACATTGGTTTTATTTGGACTGAATCCATTAGGGATTGTGAAATATTTGAACCTTTCAAAGTAATCAATAAGATGTGATTATTCTAAAAAGTTATATAGTTTATATATGAGGAAAAAATTTAATATATCAACACAAATCAATATTTTATATACTGTGGGGGCCAAACTCATTTATATCCAAATTTTCCAAAAATACAAAAGTAAAGTAACTCAGTGCCAGAACTGCTGTAATAAAAAGTTCAGAGTATTTAAAATATAGATACTTAAGATTCAACAGACATCCTGGTTGGGCCTGTGGGAAAACAAATAACAGAAATCGCCAAATATTCAGCTGTTGCGGTACAATAAAGGAAATGATTTTTGCAAGATATTAGCAATAAACCTGGGAACAATTATTCTATGTAAAACTATGCATGAATCACAGTTCCCTGACATAGGTAGTATAGAAATCAAAGCTGGAGCTTGCTAAATTGGATGTCTATACATCCTGAATCCCATGGATATATTCTCAGAGTTCTGTGATTTTTTAATAATTTTTAATAATAGTTGTATATTTATAATATCAAAAGTTGCCATTAAATTTTTAAGAATTATGACAAAGTGTGATTAAAGTTAAGAATGATATTAATAACTGAGTATGAGAGGCATTTTCAAAGTGTTGAATACAAATTTACTCTTCTAAAACTCTCATAATCTTTGAGCTAGCTATTATTTTTATGTCAGTTTTATAGATATGGAGACCAAGGTACAGAAGTACCATGACCAAGATTGCTCATTAATAAACCCACAATATTATAAAAATTATTATGCATGAATTGTGGATTATCTGGCTCAATAAATGTCTTAAAATATTGTCATAAAATATTAATGTTCAGGTTTGCATTAACATTGGTACCATACCCTTTTTCTTGAACTGGCCCACATAAATGAGAAAGAACTGAAGAAGACAATATATGGTATTTAGATAAATTACACTGTTGTGCCAGATAATTTATTTTCTGCATAACATTAGAACATCCTCTAGAAGATTGCACAATAGTTTGAAAAAGGGAAAATAGAGAGAAATCTGAGCCCTGTTAGCCAGTAGGATGGTCATATTAAATATAAAAGAGTTGAAGAAAGCAGTTATCAAGCTTTCTCAATAATTAAGTTTTTGCACGTCATCAACTATAATACAGTATAAATTTAGAGTTTATTGGTTTTTACATTTGCTTCATTTAATGTATATGTCCATTTGAGTCAAGTGGCTATAAGTAAAATATATTCATAATTTCTTTTATACAAGTATAAAAGAAAATATTAAATATTAAAGAAAATATTAAAAAATAATTCAAACCAACAATGGAGTTTAATCAAATTGATTCTACCTTCATTATTGAAGTTGTGAAATATTGACCTAAATTACCTCATTGGATTAATGTTTTTCTAGTAATCATGCATTGAATATCATTCCCTGATTGTTTCATATATAAATAAAAATATTCATGTGTAATGAATAGGTTTTGAAACACTACTTACTAGATATGACAAATTGGACTTATTTACTCAGCTGTCCACCTTCTAGATGTGTGACCCTAGGAAAGTTATCTAAATGTTATATCTTTGTTTCCTTTTTTCATTACAAATCTAATAATACTTGCCTCATTAGGTTGTTTATGATGATGATTCAAGTAGATAACGTATATGGTGATGTGACATACCTTAAAATAGTGGACCATCTAAAGCTTATAACAAATATTTTCCCTCTTTCTTCTTTATTTTATTTCGTTATTTTCTTAAATTTTATTTTACTTTTGAACTAACATACATTAATAATACAATGGGGTTTCATTGTGATAATTCCATACATACATACGCTGTACTTTGAACAAGTTCACCTCCTTCATTTTATTCCCATTTCTCCCCCCATCCTGTCTCTTTTTTCAAATAGTGTTTGATGGGTTTCATTGTGCTATCTTCATATATACATGCATATATGTAATGTACTTCAATCTTTTCACCCTCCCCTATATAATCTCCTTTTCCCCTCCCCCACTCCTACTAATTCTCCCTCCCCCAGAAAGTCCCTCTTTTACTCTCATGTTTCATCACCATCAGCATCAAAATTTTAGGTATAGCTTCCACATATGAGCAAACAAGCAATACTTGGCTTTTTGAGCTTGGCTTATCTCTAATGATCTCCAGTTCTGAACATTTTCTTGCAAATTACATAATTTCATTCTTCTTTATGACTGAATAACATCCTCCAGTGTATATCTACATTTTCTATATCCATTTATCTGTTGTTAGGCACCTAGAGTGATTGCATAGCTTGGCTATTGTGAACAGTGCTGCAACAAACATGGGTGTGCAGGTTATTTCTCTTGTATGTTGATTTATACTCCTTCAGATATATGCCCAAAATAGGATGGCAAGGTCATAAAGGAGGTCTATTTTTAGTTTTTTTATGACCCTACATACTGATTTCCATAGTGATTGCAATAGTTTACATTTCTACCAATGTTATAGGAGCATTCCTTCCTCCCTCCCCCACATCCTCACCAGCATTTTCTTCCTTACTTTGATATTCATCTTTTGGGGAGCAGAAGCAACAACTTTCACTTCTGCTTTACTCACAAATTCTGGCACAGAATAATTACTGTCAGTACAGATAACCAACTTCTGTCCCATACATGGTCTTACATACATGTAAGACATGGTCTTACAGGGCCTCCAATCAATTCAGGAATGGGAGTCAAATTCTGGATTGGGTAAATCGCATTGAGACTCTACCTGAAAAACAAATTAAAGAAAACTGGGAGAGTGGCTGAAGTGGTAAAGTGGTTACTTAGCAGGCTGAGGCTCTGAGTTCAAACTCTTATCCTTCAAGAAAGAAGAAGGGAAGGAAGGAAAGAAGGGAAGGAAGGAGGGAGGAAAGGAGGGGAGAAAGGAAGGAAAGGAAAGCAGAAGGAATGAAAGGAAGGTGGAAGGAAGGGAATGGAGGGGGGAGGGAGAAAGGAAGGAAAGAAGGAAAGAAGGAAGGAAGGAAAGAAAAAAAGAAGCCTCTCTAGCATCTGACATCCTATTTCTTTACCCTTGGTCAAAGATGATAAGACCCTTTTCTTTTCCTCTTCTTTTTTTATTCTCATTGTTCCATTTCTAATTTTCTCATCAACTTTCTACTAATTCCTTCATGATCGCTCATTCCTTTTTTACCTGTTTCATTGTTGTTTTGTCCTATCTTTCTGGCCACAGCTTTTACAAATTTCAACTTCCTTTGTCCAAATAGTAATGAAGATCTGAACTGTGTGGACTTGTTACCTCACAACTTCTAAATAGTTTCTCTGATTGATTTCACTCACTATTATGTCTTTCTTTACAGTCAATATCCTGAAGTTTCTCAAACTTATGTCTCCAGCTCAAGTTTTTTCTTTTTCTGTGATTCATATGATTTCTTAAAATGTTGTCTTCAGCTTGGTATTTTGTGAGTCCTACACTTCATATCGTGAACTGAACTATTCATCTTCATATGCTTGACCAACAAACTCCATTTCACCTTTTCTAGTTCAATGATCCCTGCCATTTTTCTCTCTTTTGTTGCTACTCATAACTCTGGGAAGCCTTTCCTCACTCTCTCTCACTTACTGTGTCAGACGTATCTCCTGACTTCAAGACAATATCTTCCATTCATCCACTAGAGAGAGCATCCCTATATCTCTTGCCTTATACAGTCTATTTTCATCTCTCACTGAGTTAGAACAGCCTTCTAACTAGGGATCTTCCTGTCTTTTATCTCTTCCAATCCTTGCTTAGAAGGCCATAATATAGTATTTTAGTTTCATGATCTGTAAAAATTTCCCACTATTCATATGACAAAGGCAAAATTCCCTATAAATTCCTATTATTCAATTGTTGCTTATATTCAAGTACTTCTTTTGGATAATGATGCAAGTGATTTTTCTTTATTGATCTTATATCCAAATAGTTCATTGGACTCAGTGTCAACTCATAATTTATATGCTTTCTTTTGTCTTCTTTGTAGAGAATGGTATAATTGATTAATAATGATTATTACTTTCCTTCTTCCTTTTTGATTTTGATATGCACCAGCAAATATCTCCAATATACATGCTCAGTGGAAGAAGTGAGAGTGGGCCTCCTTGGCCCTCTTCTGACTTTAAGAGGAAGTTTTAATATTTGTCTTTGATATGATGTTTATTAAAGTTTCCAAGTGCATATCATGAATATTTTATCAAGCTAAGAAAGTTCTTAATTTATTAAGTATCTAAAAAATTTAGTTTATCCACATTGTATAATTTCCAAATGCAGGCTCCGTAAATAACATAGATTTTATCCTTTCACAATCTAATTTCAAATAATACTATTCTAATTTTTACCTGTTATATGATTTTTAAAACAACAGAACAAGTCCTGTTTTCTTCCATAGTTTACTCAGCTTAACTATGTTACTAAACTTTGCAATCAGTTGCTGTAACTCTTTCAAGTGGAAATGCATGGTGATTCTAGGCCTGCCAAAGAGGAATAGCAGTGATCATGCTGCCCAGCATGTCACAAAGACATCTCAAGAAATTCCCCACTAATAGGCAACCTCAGGATAAGGCACCAGCTTGAGTTACTACTGCTGGAGCTCCAGATAGCCAATAATGCTTCTTTGGAGATTACGTTTGTGTAACTTCATGAATCGAGTTAATTTTGTTGTTTTATTACATTGCCATATGGCACATCTTTGAATCATGAAAGAAGGATAAAGCAAATGCAATTCTGGAAGAGATTGTCTGGATGGTTGGGAGTACAAGCTTCACCTCTTCCTTTCTGTACCATTCAACAGTGAGAGAAATTCAATTGGTGAACTGTGGTGTGCAACAGGAACAGAAAACAGCTTTATACAGAAATAAGAAAAATTAAAATCAAGCTTTTGGAAAATGAGGCAAAAAGAACAAAGTGCTACATGACTTAAATTTTCTCTTCATGTGGAAAGAGAAAACCTAACTCAAATTCAGTAAATTGCCTTCCTTGAGGAAAAAAAATAGTGAGTGACTGTATCTCAGAGAATGACCTACTTAATTCCCAACATAATCCATATTTAAGGGGAACCCTTGAGAAATATTTGTTATCTAACATTGTCCAAAACCCAAATAACACAAAGAAATATTCTTTGAATACAAACTTCAAAAAAGTCTATAGTAAGAAAATGGGGAAATACTTCAGTTTTAGATTTTTTAAAATAATAGTACCATTTAGACCAAGATAAGGAAGTCTCTATTTTCACATAAAAATCAGTACACATTTTATTTATTTTGAAACTTGAACAACTATTTAATAAGCATAGTTTATAAATCAGGTATAATAAAAATATGCCAGAAAAAAAATCTTTGGACAACCTAGTGTCTGAATTTCAGTTCAGTATTATCTCTCTTAGGTGGGATTCTTTGGGAATACACAGAAAAAAGACATGAACAATGTTATATTTTACAAACACTATAGACTAAGTAGTCTGTTGCAGTAGATGTCACTTTTTCCACCATAGTAAAGAGAATTTAGACACATAATGCACTCTCCTTGTTAGGTGAAAAATCTTACCAGTTATTAGCTGCTCCATCTGCACATCAACAGCATGAACCCAGGCCTGTAGAAGACTGAATGCAGAAGTATTGCCAAGATAAGAGTTATGGGAAGGACGCTGTGAGCAAATCCAGGTTACAGAAATACATGTTATAGCAGAATAGATTTTACTCCATTTTATTACTTTTAAAAAGAAAAAGTTCATATTTTGTGTTCAACTTAATTTCACCTGTGGCAAGATGGGCACAGTGGAGAAGCAAATAACATGTGTCTGTGAATGACTGAGGGTCGCAGAGATGCCTAGGTTGCCACCAGGTCTGCTGCTTCATCCATTATCTCCTCTTGTCTCTTTCCTCTCTGATTTATCAGTCTTAGAAATAAAGCAGGAAAGCTGGCACTGAAGAGCAATTCTGGATGATATGCCTTGGGGCTATATTAGCTATAATTTCATTAAGTAATCAGTTAATTATTTTAATTCATATTAAATATTACCCATTAGTTTAAATTCCAATATTTCAGGTCAGAGATTGGTCGACTCTTAACATTTAATGATATGGCTGTGTGTCTATAAAAGCCTACATCAAGTTTATAAAACAAAAAGAAAAATCATAGCATCTCCATGTACTTTGGAGTAATTAGAATATACATAGAAACATGGAAAAAATCTGAAAAATGTTTAGAAAGGCCATTATATCTATGTTTGCTTTTCTTACTAAAGTTCACTAAGTAACCCAATCAGCTATCATCTGATAATTTGTTTTTTTAATTTGTGGTTCTTAAATAGTTTGGGGTATGTGGCAGGAGGTTCAGATTAACTTATTTAATGTAAACTAGAAGTTAGGGTAACTTGTTAAGGCTCCCTTCACTTTGAAATATGTATAGAACCTATCTCCTGAATATCTCCTGAAGTAGATTCATACATGGAGTTTTGCCTAAAGAGAATGAATATTTGTGAGCAGACACCCCGCTTCTGCAGCTTCCCTTTTGCCACTCCATAGCTATTTAGTGCCAGCAGGGGAAGTATTGTTGCCTATTTTGCTGGCCTGTATTTTGGTAGAGACTGCCTAATTCCCTAACTTACTAATCATGACAGGTAAAGAAGCTCCTGCAATGATCTAGTTTCATAGTGTTATTGTGGAAGTTATTCTTGGAAGTTAAATTTGCAGTTAACTATGATAATCCTCCCAACATCTCATTGTCTCTTTTAAACCTCTTTTCTTTGGAAAACAGGGAGAATGCTTTTGTTGTCTACAACCTAATGAACACATAATGCTTAATAAACATGCAAATATCAGGTCCCATCTCAAGCCCGTTTAATCAGAAGCTCTGGTATCTTTACTTTAAGCTATCTTCCTAAGATATTTTGGTGGATGCTGAAATTTGAAAACTCCCGACGTGGCAATCACATATGGAGATAAACATCTCGAAGGGGATCCACTGTAAATTAGTAAGGCAGCCAGTGAGTTTCAGTTTAAATTGACCCCTATTGAGAAGTTTATTATTGCTTACCTTGCTCAGAGACCTCCTTCTATGAAGTTCCTTATAAACAGACCACCATGTTGTATGCCCTGTGATCTCATTAATTTGGCCATATCGCAGACTTGAAAGCAATCATTTATATAGACCAACTCATAACAGGACCTGGCAGAGGAGATTTTTCTAAGGCACACACTTCATCTTGAGGGATAAGACTCTCATATGATAACATTCTCTCAGCTTGAGAATTTGAATGTGAGACTAGAAGCAGACAGTTGAGTCATGGAAAAGCAAAGGGAGCCACAGAAAGGATACTGAAGAATTGTGGAAGAATTAGAAGTCATTATTAAAAGTATAAATTAACCAGTAACAGCAGTAGCTGGAGCAACCAAAGACGGCACACAACTGAAACACCACCAAGCAGATGATTAAAGTACTGTATTTACATGTATGAAAAGGTCATAATGAAGCCCATTATTTTTTGCAAGTAATTTGTACTGATAAAAAATTGCCACGTGTATAAAACGAAAAAAAGGTAAGTACTAAATATTAAATATATGAGGAAACAGCATATCAATGCCTGTTGCTACAGAGATGCTGTGCTTTGAACAGTGACATGGGTTCTGAGTCCCAGCTATGCAGTCAGGGACAGTGTCCCTGGTTTTCACATTCAAGTGGAATCTGTGGTGTGCCTACCATAGAACTCCCAGCTGCTCTGCTTATTGGATGCTAACACCGCTTATCTGAGCACGTGTCCAATAGTGTCTGTAGCTGAAGTAAGTTACTTCACCCATGGTCAAGTCCTTTTCCTGGAAAAAAAAAAAAAGTCCTATTAATGACTTACACTCAGTGTAAAAGTGTTAGGCCCAACCTTCCTGCCTTTATGTGGTGTAAATCTGCCCCTTCATCCTAGCTCCCATGAGAAAGACTGAGGTCTTTATGACGCATGACTGGTCTCAGCTTCTTCATTTGCTCAATCCCGTTTTCTTCACTCTCATGGAAGTTGTTCTGAAGGGTATATCCAATAAACGTGCTGCATATGAATGTTTGTGTTAGTCTATGTCACAGAGAAGCCCACCTATGGTGAATCTCCTATATGCTCTCCAAAGATAGTCCAACTACCTGAAGAAACCTAGGCCTATCTCTGACTTTTAATCAAATAAATCCTCAAAATTGTTGTTTGAACAAAAAATAATCTTAAGGTTTAACTAAGTATTTTAAGCATTTAATTTGCTTCAATCTGACAATTTCCTCACAGTTAGTACACTGGGATTATTTGCTGGAATATCTTCAGTTTTATATAATGATTTTTCCTCCTGAAATGTTTTTTCCTTACATATAGGTGCCTGTGACTCATGCCTGTAATCCTAGCTACTTGGGAGACTAAGATCAGGAGGATCAAGGATCGAGGCCACTCTAGGCAAATAGTTTATGAGACCCCCATCTCCAAAATAACAAAAGCAAAATGGACTGGAGATATGGCTAATGCAGTAGAACTCCTGCTTTACAAATTTGAAGCCCTGAGTTCAAACTCAAGTCCCACCAACAAAAAATATTTATTGTTGTACCTGAATTTTTCTAATCAAATTGACTATAAAATAGACTAAAATTAAGCAGTTGAGCTATAAGTTCTTGTCTCATAATAAATTTTGGATTCTCAAAGACAATTAAAAAAATTATGTAGTACTCTTTTATATCAGATACTACTAGGGGCACATTTATAAAGACATTATCATACTTCCCCTTTTTCACATATAAAGAATTGTTTTCCTTTTAGAGGGTATGAAGAAAGTTCCAAGCTGGGTGTGAGTGTGCACATCTTTAATTTGAGCACTCAAGAGGCTAGGCAGGATGATTACGTCCAGACTAATATGAGCTACATACAGTATAGACAATTCCAGGCCAGACTAGCAACATGGTTTTTTTCTGAGCACAAAAGAAGAGATAAGCAGGCATGAAATCACTATTACAACATGACAACTGAACAATAGGGAACACACTTTTAATAGATGTATTTTCTAATATTGATGTACATTTGTTCAAAAGCCAAGAAAATAATGTATCTAGTGTAGACTCGGCTACAAATATGACTACTCATTGAGCAATGTAAAAATTGAAACAGCTAAAAAAAATCAATCAAATTTGAATTAAGGATCCTGCAAAGTATAATGCAAATATAGGTTGCACACTGTGCCAACAAGTCTGGAAGATGCTTTGCCCAGATTCAATGTCCTTCAAAGCTTTTAATGTATACTTTGTTAGGAAATGCTATGGTTCTCTTTAGGAATCTGTTGTCAATAGGAATTCAAGTGTAATGTCTACTGATATTTATGCAAGTGATTTTACAGTGTAGGCTAGGGAAAGGAACAGTCGAAGCTTTACATTGATTCATTAAAAAAAATTGCATGAACTTTCAGATAAGTCTAATTCTAGTGAAACTAGAATTACCTATTTGGTAGTAAAAAAAAAAAAACCTAGTTTCTACGCACTGTTTCATTAACTATATCACTATGTTTTCTCCTCTTTATGTTTAATGTTTTAATTATTGTACTGGGTGGGGGTGCATTGTGGCATTTACAAAAGTTCTTACAATATATCAACTATATCATACTTGCATTCATCCTCTCCATCATTCTCTTTTACATTTAAACACATGTGCACACAGCATTAGCACCATATTCATCCTCCGCCCTTTCCCCACCTCCTCTCCCCTCCCACTGGTACCATATCACTATTTTAATATCCAAAAACAAGTAAAGCAATCTGAGAACTTACACTCATCTGAATAGCATAACAGAAACTTATCTAAACTTTTTCCTTTCCAATATGTTTCCTTCTTTCTTCCTAACTCTCTCCAGATGTCTCTTAGCGATGCCACTCTCCACAGTGACCTCAGTGTGATGGAGACAATCTAGTATTTCACTTTTTTTTTCCTGGTAAAAATAATGCAGGACAGCCATAGTACATCCTGCCTCTCTCATTTCTGTTCCAAGTAATTTGAGTAGATTTGAGTGTCCTTTTACTCCACAGATGACAATGGGATGAAAATTAACCACAGCAACAATTCCACTTAGAAAATTTTCAGGCATGCCACATGAGCATATTTAGACAAAAATTCAAACCAAGAACCAATTTGTTTTTAAATAATGCTAATTATTCTAATGATGCTTTCTTTAAAGGGTTGATGCTATGGACATTATGTCTTACCAAAACAAATAAAGAACTCTATGACGAGTATATTATATTTCACATATGCTGTCAGGTGAATGGGCAAGAGCAAGCTATTTCATTAGCAAATATGTTTTCTGCTGTAGCTCTGCAGATTACATATCTGCGAAAAGAATAAACACTAAGAATTATGTGGGATACTTCAATAGGTCAGAACTAGAAGAGGCACATATCAACTCTATCCTTAATCCATGGTCTAGAATTCAGTCATATGTTCTTACTTAGAAGCTGTTTCCCTGATAAAATTACTCACAACTGCATTATACTTCAGAGACAAAGGTTTACTTGGTGAAAATAAAACAGTTACATTACCCATGCTGTTGGTAAAGAACATTCTTCTGTTTTTCTACATAAATACAACCTAGGTGTATTGAGTGCTATCATTGCTGGGACAAACTGCTTCTGAATGGATCTTGAAGAAGTGGGAAACAGAGGAAAGGTTCAAAGGAGAAAGAAAAAAAAGTTATACCCTGATTCAAACCATGAAAGACACTGCAATAACCCTGAATCTGGAGGTTAATTTTTTTAGCTTTAGAAACTGATCTGAGATTTCTGTAGGTAGTCAGAGAGGAATCTTGACTATAATAAATCAGTGATTAAGACTATTGACTGCCTGGTGGTCCCACAACCATTTTCATTCGTTAAAAAAAGGTTGCATTAGATGAACAATTCTTTGGGGGGGATCAGTTTAGACTAAACTGATCATAATTTTAGCAGATATTTGTTAATCAACAATGAGAACTCATTCTCCAACATAAATAGTAAAAGAAGATGCAATCGTTTCCTTGAAGAGTAATTTTCAATGAAATGATAAAAATCAGACGAAAAACAAAATAAATCAATTTTTAGATGTACACATACAGTCAGATTTCTTGTAAGAGAGTCAAGAAGTTCTGTGGCTTTTGTTGAATAAGTTTGATAAAAATAATATACAAGAAATATTTTCTGAGAAGTTTTTACCTGATTGATTCATAATTGGGATTAAAAGGAGTTAATAATCCAAAGATGGGACAAAAGGATGTATAGCCACATAGAACCATTTAAATAGCATCTTTATCGAAAATTACATATTTTTGACAGAAAATTTCATAGCACTTAAAATTTCTGAAAAATGCACTGTTAGCCAAGAAGGGTATAAATGACACATCTTTAACAGCAAAATAAGAGCTGGGCACCCGTGGCTCATTCCTGTAATCCTAGCTATCCAAGAGGCAGAAATCAGGAGGATTACAGTTTGAAGTCAGGTCAAGTCAGATAAATTTGAGGAGATTCCACAAAGTGTAATAAGTTTCAAGATGTCATATATAAATGAAAGTTAAGAGACTAGATGTTGGAAATGTCTAAAAGAGAATTAAACTGGAATTCTAGACAGTTATAAAAATATCAAAAACAGACAAAGGCATTATTTGAAGAGATATGGTCTCACAATTTTCTAAATCAAATAAAAATACTTCCCCAAATATTAAGGAAGCCAAGAGTCCTCAAATACGATAAATAAAAATTAACTCATATCTACAACTAATTTTTAAACTGTGAAACACCAAAGGCAAATAGAAGTAATTAAAGGCCTCCAGAGAGAAAAGACAAATTTCCTATGAAGAAAAGTAATTTAGCTAACTTTCCATGATGCCAGTAGTTGCCAGGAGCTGGTGAAACAAAGTACTAAGAGAACATTACTGGCAATCTAGAATTATACACTAAACAAAACTTATTAAAAACAGGAAAGTAAAAATATTTTAAGACTACAAAAAAGGTAAAGTATCTTACTCTTTGTAGGACATCATTAAAATAATTTTGAAAGTATTCATTGCAAATAAAAAAAGATGCAAAATTAAAGATGCTATAAAATAAAAATTTATAATAAAAACAATAATAATAACCATAAAATGGCAGACCACTAACAATAATGAGTTTAGGAAATACAATAGCATCTAAAACATTAGGATAGTAAATAGAATGAAGATATTTTAAGGGCCTTGTGTTCTTTGGAAAGAAGAAATATATTGAAATATTCTTCACATTGCTAAGTTAAGTAGACCACCTAAAAATTTAAAGTAAATGCTAACAAATTAGAAATAGAGTACAATAACCAAGTTTATAATTTCCAAACCATTCCACAAGGAGAAAATGGAATGAAGACTCACAACCTTACAAAAAATTGAATAAATAAAAAGAAATTCTGAAAAACTAGAAGAAATAGATATCATTAAGATAGTAAAAATTAATGTCAATTGGCTGAATTCTCTAAGAACAGATCCCCAGTCTGAATTTTAAAATGAAACTATATTTAGTTACCTATAATATGAAACTGTATCAATCTTAGTTTATGCCCTAGTTCCAAAGGGCTCTTTGAAGAAATAGCTCTTTACAAGTCTCAAGCAGTTAAAGTACCAGTTATATCTAGAACTTCTTAAGCCTAGAGCAAGCAATACTCAACAATTAGTGGAGATGTCTAAAGCCAGCTTAAACAGAGTTCCTGATAGCTAAATCGAGGGCATTTAACATTGAAAATAATATTTTATTATATTTACAATATTATATTATTAAAACAATACATTATGATAGTACATTATGGCACATCAAATATTTAAAAAGTATGTCACGAGTCCTTACAAATCCTGAGAGAGAGAGAACAGGAAGGGTGAAGGGAGGGAGAGAGAGAGAAAGAGAATGAATATGCCAGAGTACACAAATGGGCAAAATGTTAACAGCTGGTGGTCCTGAAGTGTATGAATCATTCATATTTTCTCTAATTTGGAAATAGCACAACAAAAGCATGCCTGCACGTTAACTCCAAGATCATGCTAAGCCTTCTCTGCAAAATGCTACTATCATATAAATGTATATTCATAAATAATAAACATTTGGAAATAAAGAGTTATTAACAATAATGATTCTATGTAGATATTCAGTCATATTAGCTTTTAATGTTATTTTAGCAAGTAATAATGACATTTCAGAACTGGGAGTGATGGTGCAAATAGGTAATTCCAGCAGTTGGGAAGTTGAGGCAACTTATTTTTCAGTTATAGCCAAGAGATCAGCCCAGTTCCTACAAAATCCATTCTCTTACAACTAAAAACTCTAGACAAGACATAATAAACAAGTAGACAAAGTGTAAGGTTAAAACAGGTGAGGGCTTCCTAGAGGCAAGACTTGAGGAATGACTCTGAGGTCGATTCCTTCAGCCTCCTTATGGTCTCCCAAATATCCCAGACAGAGTCCCAGAGAAGTCTACAGTCCAAAACCACAGAGATCCAAACAAAAATTTCTCCAAGTCTGTTTCTGCATCCAAAGGACTAATTAATTGGTTAACTAACTAGTGGATTAACAGTTTAATTGGTGGACTAACAGAACACAAAATGTTTTCTGGCAATATCAACCAACTCTAGCAAAACACCAAAGAAAAATTGATCCCTCAAACCACTCCACCCTTCATTTTCAGGCAAGCTAGTGGTGGGGAAAGGGAGAAATTGACCTTTCACTCAGTGCTACCACCATCAGTACCACCATACCCCTTGTAAAAGAGGGAGTCAGGGTCTAATCTCACCAATAGCCAGATGTGCATCAATCTTCCTTTCCCCGAATGGTTGGAAGGAGCTGAGACCCCACTCCCATCTGTGGTAGCAATAGAATTTCAGGGGGCAGTGAAAGTAGGGTAGTCACTACCTTAATTCATAGCCCAAATGATTCTTGCCATAGGGTTCTAATGGGAAGCTGGGCCTCCACCACCACCTAGCATCAAGTAGGCTGAAAGAGGTGCCATGTAAGATTCCTTCCTTACTGTGCCCTGTGTTAGCAGGTAGAGAAAGAGTGGGTTTTTGTCCACCCTGGAAAATAGTATGACAGTTTCTTACAGAGTTAACAGATGACTCAAAAATTACACTCTAGAGACGGAAACTCATATTCACAATGAAAATATTTATGTGAATGCACCCAGCAGTTTTACTCATAATATCCACAAACTGGAACAACCCAAATGTCCTTCAACATGTAAGTTGGTTAACAAATATGGCATATACAAAAACCATGAGATAATCTTTAGAAATCAACTGCAATTAACTTCTAGGGATCCCAAGGACATTATGCAGTATGCAAAAACAAAAAGTCCATCTCAAAAGGAGTCATACACCATTTGTCAATATTCAAGAAGGTAGGAAGTGAAGCTGGTGGTTATAGCTATAAAAATATAACATGAGGGATCCTTGTGATAGAATGATTCTGTATCTTGACTGTGGTGGGTGTGGTGGGGATAGTGATATGAATCTATTTATGTGATAAAATTTTATAGAACTAAACACACCACACAAATAAATGCATGTAAGGGTGTGGCTCAGTTGCAGAGCACTTGCCTAGCATGTGTAAGGTCCTGAATTTGATCCCTGAAACCACAAGAAACAGATGAAATCAGAATGAGGTTGGTAATCAGTATTAATGTAAATTTCTTGGTTGTGATATTATATTTATACAAAATGTCATGTTGGAGGAAATTAATGAAAGGTTCATAGAATGTCTCTCTTATAAGTGCTTATAATACAAAATTATCTCTAAATTTAAAAAATTAATCAATTATTAAGTGAATGTAATATATATCACATCTTAAGGCAAGATGCAAGATTATCATGAGAACTTGCAAATAAATATCTGGAAACTAATTTCAAAACTCAGATGTCCATCTTCCACCTCTAGATTTTACAATAGGTTGAAGATAATAATGTTAAGAATTAGAGGTAACAAGATGGCTATTGATGAGAGCTGTGGATTCCTTTGGTTACAAACATCTCCAAACATTGTAGGATGAGACAGATGTCTGTCTTTCACATGTAGTCTAGAGAACAGACCTCAGTGTGACCACTCTGTGAACCTGACTATTGTTTTTTAGAGGTTAATGGACACAGAGAACCAGTGTCCATCGTATGGTTGAGTTTCTCACAGTAAGAAAATAACATCTGATTTATTGCTCTGACAAAGGTACTGTAACAGTTTGTTGTATAGGGAGAGAGCTCCAACACCCCCAGTATTTGTCAGAGTAAGAATGCTTCACTACTCACTGTGGATAGATGTGGCATAGATGCAAGGATGAGCAGATGGTGACTGACTATTTAGCAGATAAAGAAGAAGTCAGCCAAAATGGAAGTGCATTTGTCTGCATCAATGCAACTGCAGGAAAAAGGTTCCCCAGGGACAGGGGTGTAACTGCCCAAACTCTGACAATCAACTTTAGATGACCGTTGGATCCAGATGCTTAGTTATCACTTCTCTTCTGAGTCAGTTAAAACTTCTTCCCCTTTACTCTGCTCACATTTTAGATTATTTACTTGCTTGCTTTTTGATAGCATTCCCTGCTCTTGCCTTGTTCTCTTTGATACTGTAGAAACTTCATTTCCCAAGATCCCCTGCCCACTCTTACTTAGGCACTGGTGTGTGCTTGTTGTCTGATAGTAGTTGTATGTAGGAAAAGAAAAACCAGGTATAAACCACATCAAAACATACTAATGGAGAGATCCACAAACCATTCAGCATGAATGAACCCAGACATATGATAACCAGACAGATGTATCTGAAAGATCCAACACAGTGGGAGACCCTTTTCTTTTATGAGTTTACCAGGATGCATTAGTAAGAAAATGGTTGACTGGTTCTGATATCTTCTCCCACCTCCCACCTGTTTGTAGAAGCCAACAATAGAATTTTAAAAATTAATAATTTTAATAAGTAAATAATAATCATTCAAGTCTTTATTCTTTAAAAAATCTATTTACAATATATTCTTAAAAGTGGATACACACAATAAATAGAAAATAGAGATACACAGTACTGGAGGTATATCAATAATTTATTTTCATCTATTGACTAGTGAAATAGACAAAGCTTATCACACAGAATTCTTGAAAGATCAGCTTTCAATAATTGTATATTTATATGATTGCATCTGAGAAACAATTGGAAAATACCAATAAAGTAGCTTAACGTTCTGAATCAACTGTGAAAATATTTACTGTTTATCTGGAAGTTAATTCAATATATCATTGAATTCTGTTTTATCAAAAGCGTTTTTGAGTGTATATTAAAATAGCACCTTTAGTGATTGCTTTAGATATTACATTATATTTGCAAAGCTTATCAGTCTACCTATGTTGACTAACATTTTATCAATAGCAGTAAAGTGTAGAAATACCTACCTCCTTTCACCTGACTTTATATTCATCATTAATGGAATTGTCATATTTACTCTATCTACATTGGGAACCATGCTAGATTATGCTATGATTTTTACTTCCACAAACCTGGAGTCTCTCAAGAAGAAAGATTTAGGGCTGCTTCTCATAGGCTGGGTCTTGGTCTTAAACTGAAGGTTCTCTCCAAATGATATAGAGTGGGGAAATTTTAAGGACTTTAGGGAGAGAGAACCTCATAATGACTTAGAACTTTTACCTCCCCATACAGTTGTTAGTGGGGTCAGATTTATCAGTAATTTTATTTAGGAAAACTAGTGTGATTTCTATTGCACCCTAATGGGAGAAGTCATATTTAATTCAGAATTAAGTTCATAATGCTAAAATTATTTTTCAAAAAATATTTGGTTTTGAAGAACTATTAAGTTGGCTTTCACAGTGTCTGCACAGCTAACAATAGCTTCTACCTCACCACCAACTAAATTCCTGACCAACAGCAGAAATCCCACTAACTATATTCTATAATGTGATACTTGACGTTCTCTCATATGGTGGTCTTCAACTTCAGGTATTCATTTTAATCACCTAAAGAATTTTGAAAATCTCCATGTCCTGACACAACTCTAGTGATTCAAATTTTACTGGACACAATAGTTTCGAAAATCTACTAAAAGCATGGAATGTACTGCCCATGTACTTTACTGGTATATACTCTAACATGAGGAAATAAGATGTTGGAAGGAATCTGACTTGGGACAAGAGAGAGAAAATGATTGGCTCATTTCTGTAGGCAGTGTCTTATATTCCCGAATAATAGAGGAGCTAAGGGATGATCAAGAGAAGCAAGCAAGTCTATGATGAGAGAAAATGCAGAGCCACTGAGCAGAAGAGAAAGGTGAAGGTAGAAGAGAGTGTCTAGAACCTAGTCCTTGGGGACTGGCTTCCTATCTTGATATTCCATGTGTACCCCTCTGTCTTTAGAACAAATGCTGTTCGCTTTTTAACTTTGCAGGAATTTGTTTTTCTTACAACAACCAGAGGGGTCTTAACTGATCCAGCTCTTCTACTCTGCATGTCCAGTTCATTGACCTCTAAATGTAAATGGTGCTAATACTGCAAATAGCACCATGACCTTGTCATTGACATTTATGAATTTATTCTCTATCTTTGAATCATTTTAGGCCATTACTTGCCTTACAGATGCATAGATAACTAATAAGAATTAAATCCTATATTCATAGTCAATATCCTAAACATATCACAAATGTATTATTTATTGATAAAATTGTCTGTGATTAAACAGGTTACTTATCTTTAATAAGTGTATGATTATTGATAAGAAGAATGATCTGATTGAAATAAATGAAGTAGCAGGAATAATTGATAAGGTGTTTTACTATGGAAAAACACATATTTCCCCTTTCTTAATCCCATTTGGATGACCCCCACCAAATCATCTTGTACTGTTATCTGCAAGGTTGAAGTAAAAAGTGGGTCACACTATTATTATGACCTATTGGGAAGGTGTTTATGCTAATACCCTGTTCGTACCAGTTCTATGTCTGCTCAGAGACAAAGAATCTCAGTGAACCTTTCTTCCTAAAAATAAGATTCCCTATTCCACCAAAATCACCAGCCCCCCGGGACAACAGCTTTGTTTTCAACTTCTGTTGTTACAACATGTAGCACAAGGTTTTGTGCAGCAGGCTTTATTAACGAATCTGTTTGACTGAATAAATGAGGACTGACTCAGTTTTTATACCCCAGTTATACATATTAAAGATTAATGTCAGCACCAAGCCTGCACATGAGGAAAATTGATATTTTTAATTTCTGCTTACAATAACATCTTAATTCTATTAATATCTCCATATAATTTACATTTTTGAGATACTCTCAGTAATAAATGGCTTTCTGCAGACTGTAAACTTGTGAGTTCCAATGAAGACACATGGGGGAAAACTCAAATTATCACTGAATTCCACTAATATCCAGAGGTTTTATGATGTTATAATACAAGTCTTACTGACATAAGCACATAATGACAGAAGACAAAAATGTTTTTGTAATAGTTACATAAACATTTTAGGTTTTTATTAAAGAAAAATCATAGTTTGTTAATATAGTATTTCAAGAAATCATTGAAGTAACTCCTTTAAACAGAAAAAAATGCATTTTCCATTCTCTTTGGAATGTTTAGAATATGCACAGCGATAGCAACCCAATATTTCTTCAAATGTTGCACTTTAAGTTGATTAAAATGTTTATATATTAGGAAAACATATTGTAATTGCAAGTTACTAAAAGCATTCTTCCAATGATAAGATTCAAATGCAAAACATCGAGTTAGAGTTACAAATCTACACTCTTAAAGATATGGGAATAATATATTTTGTTCCATCAATGTGTCTACTTTACATTATTCAGCACAAAGCTTTGTGAAATAAGAATCATGGGAATATAAGAATATAAAGGAAAAAGGTACAAATAACAGCTTCATAAACTGAGAAATGTACATAAATAAATCATGTATATGTGGGCAGTTTGCTTAGCTGGCAAGAAACAAAATATGGAAAATCTGCTTGTTAAACAATAACTACAGAGTGTGCTTTTATGATGTTTTTCACCACAGTAATTCATATTAGAGATAGAAGCAGTTGCATGTTAAATAAAATCATTGAGCATTGTTCCCTTCGCATTGCAAATAGCTGACTTGTGTTGTTTTTAGATGCCTCCCATTAGAAAGTAAATATTCCTTCAATGCTATGCGTTTCACAAAATTTAATAAAGACGAAGTGTAACTAAAGTCACAAGGAGATTTCAGACATTTTTATTAGGAGATTGTTGAAAAGAAAAGAAAATTAAATACAATAACAGTAAACGTGGTTCTCACATTGAAACCAGGCTCAAATAACTAGGCTACCATAGAAAAATTTCCAATTCTTGCATTATGATGTAAAAACAGATTTTTGTACAGATTTTGTACAACAAAATTCGTAATAACCTTTTATCATTTTTAGAAAACTTTAAATATATAGATAAAAATAGACAATTTTCATAGGTCCTACATGAAGATGGGTGTGTTCTGTTCCAAGGGCTTGCATAGAGCGCAAATGTGGTTATAATATAGAACAACTAGACATTAATATTTGTAGGATTACAAAAGCATGGAAACCATAAAATGGGCACAATTTTACTTATTTATGCCAAAACACAAATTCTAAACCAATCTGTTTAACTAAAAAAAGGGAAAAAATTAAGTTACAGACTTACAATAACATTTTGTGAATTGTAATATTTACAACATGTTAGTAAGATTCTCTCTTAACATATAGCTGACAGCTTTTTTTCTTTAATCCTTGCTAAAATTTCCTTTTATCTTGAACCAAACACTAAAGCATTCTCAAAGTCTTGAAAGCATGTATCTTAAAACTATTTAACCTCACTTAATAGGTGACTCTATGCCAGGAGCAGAGCGATGGCTGATTCTACTATATATGGAAGTTGTAGGCTTTTTAAAAAATCTTTCAAAAAATGTATGATTCTGAAACCTGCCACAAGTCCATCCAATCTTAAGTGTTATAATCCTTTAAAGACTGTATATAGGGAAAAAACAAGCAAACAAAAATATATATAACTAGGAATAGACTCACTTGTGCTCAAACAACGAAAGATGTTTATGAAAGAACTATAATTAGAAAACCAAGTTTCTACAAAACATTTACTAACAATATTTTAAATAAAGATATTGCTCCCTTTTAAAGCAAGCTAAAGTATGAACTGTACATATAACCTGTTTATTGTAATAAAAAGAGGACTAATCTGGTTAATAGCAAGTTACATGAAAGAATTATCTTCCAGTATAATAAGGAAGACCTAAAATGGATAGACGCTTAGTGCCAGAGTATCTATATTAATTTTTTCTTAACCAAATAATTATTACCCAATCAGAACTATCTTTAAACATTTTAAGCTAGTTTTCTTAGACACTTAAGATTTTGTTGTTTCATGGTAATAAATAATGTTATAATCATAAGATTTTAAGATGACAGAAAAATCATAAAATGTACAATGGCTGAACTGATTTTTATCAGTCTTTAAAGGTGTAACTCCAGATTATAAAAACAAAGAGAAGGTAACTTCAGCATGTAATAAGCACTGTTTGCAGCTTTTACTTCCAGTTATCTGCACAAAAGTGAAAACACATACTATAACTTTCAAAGAGACAGTGAAAATAACACGTAGCCACCCTTCCCTCTGACCAGGGTGGGAAGCACGACACAGTTCAACTTTACCACTCAGGGTTACATGGTATTGGACTGATACACAAGGGCTTGTTAGGTTTTGTTTTTCAGCAACATTAACATAATATGACATTAACATATAAAAATATTTCTGGTGTTTTGCTTTACTGGTCAGCCACAATCCATTCTCAATAGTGCAGTTTGGAGCACTGACTGGCGAAGAATACACAAATAAAAGTGGCTGACACAGAGTTCTGATGTCACCAGATGCTTACGATCTTGTTCATTAATACTGTGACTCCAGACAAATATTTACATGCCTCATGCGTTAAAACCAGAAAGACAGCTTTCTGACCAACAGGGTGACAAAACATATTCTCTAAAATTTTCATTTTCCTAAATGCTAGTATACTACTTCATACATAATACCTTCCTTGTGTGTTTTATGTTTATATACTGTACATGTGACCAACAGGTTGAATAAGAAGCAACATTATTATTTTTAATCCTATATACCACTACCAGTTTGGAATGAAAACATGTTATATTTATATATTTTTTTTATTTTTAAGAAAAGAGACCTTCAGTGAAACCTTTTGGCTTATATTCAATGCTTCTTTTCATTAGATAAGCAAAATGTATATTCATTGAGTTGTTGACATCCATTTGTTGGTCTTTTGGAAAGTATGTGAAAAAAATCTTCAGGAGAAAACCCACATTTAGAGTTTAAAATTGAATGTAACAGAATATCACTCTTTAATTTTTTTTCACAATCCTCTATGCCCCTTACAAGTTCATTTCCACGTCTTCTTGCTGGTTTTTGTGGGACATAATTCTGTAAGTCTGGGTGACCACTGCTATAAGAGTCTGTTGATGTGCTCAGATACAGAATTTTCAGAAGAGGAAAATGGTTCATTCCATTAAAAAAAAATGCTAGGTCTTATTCAGACCCTCTTTTAACTCTGTATACAAGCGTCCAGCAGCAAAGTTGCAGTTATTAACTGTAAGAAGTTTGATTTTGTACATTTACAAACATTCTCAGGTCTCTGGTATGAACCACAGGTGAAAATCAATGGAGAAAACTTTTTTTTTCTGAAGAATACTTAAATGTTAGAGAACATTAATACACAAAATTGAGGAAGTTCCCTTAAAAGGACTTTATTTTTTCTGAACTTTCTGATGACGAATGTCTTACTGCAAAGTTCTTTAGTAGAACATGAATTTCTTCAACAGGATAGATTCAGTACATGACAGTAGTTTTCAAATACAGTCTTCCATCTAAAAATAAATAATAGAAAATAATTAATGGCATAGCATTTGGGACACAAATATGAATATAAATACTATGTAGCCTCATATAAAATTTGTGGTTTTTATTATTGACACTTACTTAGGAAGTAATAGTTCCATATATTCTGAAAATTAATTTTGTAACTGAGTTTAGGTGATCAAGAAGAATACAGCGTTTTGGTTCTCATAAATATATATTTGCTATTTTAATATCAGTTCCAGAGCACTCAGAAAATTGATAAGAATTATATGTGTGTGTTTTACTGATATGCAAAGTTAGTTCATTTCTGTTGAATGACAATTACTTCCTCCAAGCTTGCAGAACCAAATTTTCTCTGAATGCACTCAGGTGTATCTTCATCACGAAAGACTGAGCGCCCATGTAATGTAAGTATTGTGCACATTTGTAGCTGTTTATATGAAAGCTACCAAGGTTATTTCATCACTATCAATGAACTATAGCCTTTCCTTCCAGAAGTGAGATTAACCCACAAATAAAAGTAAAGATATGAATACATTGCTCAACTTTTACCAATGAAAAAACACTATTATGTGAAAAAAAGAAAGAAACCAAATCTTGGACACATTGAATAAGCTCAGTAAAACAGAAACAAGAAATGGGAAATTAAAAATTCAATGCAAAACCAAAACAAAACATAAGCTTATTGTTCACATATATCATGCTGTAACCTCTTTTATGGTGTGGATATATTTGTGTAAAGTATGCCTCAATTTCAGTTTTTAATACCTATAGTAGAAGGTAGTGATCAGAAAAGGAAAATTTCCTAAGCTTTGAAAAATAAATGTTGTCATATGAATTTTTGCAAAATTATAGGTAGTTTCAAGAGTTGAGATATAAGAAAATAGAAATAACCCACAATACATTCATGAAATAGAAAAGGTACTGTAACTATTTATGCAGCTCACCTTTAACTGATCAATGTTTTGACAATCTACTGTAGATAAGGAACTCACAATCATCAATAGTAAATCATTTTTTGCTTCACGGAAATATAGATATACCCAAATTCTATATTCCTATCTCACATTTTTCTTAGCTTAGCTTAATTTGTAGGATGAGACTATTACTTCAGGATGACATGGATCTCTGCTTTAGTCATTCACATATCTCTAATTCCTAGTACATGTTCAATAAATATGTGTTAAATAAATGAATCAATTAAAGGCAGTTTTAATATGGCTTACAAAAAGTATTGAATTATTTATATATGGATATACACATACATATGTAAATATATATTTAACTTATTGTGTTAACATCCAAAATCCACCATTCTTCCCCAAGAAAGGCAGAAATGCTCATGAGATAAGATTAGAATTGTGTCAAATATTATTCTTGCCTCTCTAAAATTAATCCAGTTCCAATTTAAGAATAATGATAGAAATTACATGAAAGTCTTTAAATATCCTCAACTTTCCAGTTCAGCAATCATACATCTGAGTTCTTCTGAATAACTGAAGCGTACAATCACAGTGAAAATCTGTTCTGCCAAAATTGTGTACATTTTTGGATATAGTATATAACCAAAGACTCATAAATGAAAATACATTATTAATCATACCCAGCCCCAGTTTTGAAGAATGACTTAAAAGAGATGCACAAATCATGCTGACCAATCTAACACAGATACATGTTTTAACCTTCTTTGTTCTGCAACGGTAGCCTCTCATTAACAGTAAATATTAGTATAGCTTAGCAGTGGAGATTGTGATAGCAAATAAAAATAAGAATTTCCTAAAACAAGTATTAATCAAATCTCAGTGTCAGTCATTTAATTTTGATGAAAATTTCTAAGTACAAATACCATAGTGCCACATTGATAGGCTATGAAATATGCATTGTTTTTGTATGGAATATAATCTAATTTATTCTTTTTACTTAGTGTGATTGCAACCACCTGTGCAATCAAATACACAACTGTGCTTTCCTTACTTACTTTATTATATAAGTGCACTAACAATTATTTGTAGTTTTGGCTTAGCAGGACTTTCCACTACTCACTTTGTAAACTCACCTAATAAAATTGATATTACAAAAATTAGCTAAAAATTTCAGTCTTTCATAAATTTATTACCACCTGGTTAAAACTGATACTTTTTAAAGATAATTTTGATTCAAATAATTTTTACTATAGAAGGCAACATACATTTTTAAAAACAAATTAGTGAGATTATAAGAGTAAATGAAGAGGCAGATTGCTAATAATTTGATACAAGTTTTCTAATATTTAGTTTCTTAATTTGTTTATTCCACTAAGCTCTCTTTTCAATTGTATTAGTATTTTCATGAATTCACTTATATTGCGGCATCATTCCTATTCCAATTTTTAAAGAAAGAACATTTCCCTATGATTCGGCAAGGGGAAGAGAGAACTTCTCAACTTCCCCCAAATTCAAATGCCGTTAAGTGAGATCTTTTACATAACCCATGAAAAACTACAATTTGCACAAAATTAACATCTCCCCTTTCTCAAAAGACCTTAGTCCTCCTCTCTGTTCTACAGCATATCAAGTTCCATGGTGTGTCAGAATATGCAGTTTGCTCTCCTAGAAGTCTAGAAATGAATTGTCTTTCCCTTTCATTTTTTACTCTTTTCCTCCTTCCTATTGAATTTCTCTAGTTAGAACTGTGCTATTCATTCTCCAGTACATGCACCCCAAGAATTAGCTGCATAGAATTTATCTCACTGTTATGTAAAGTGAGCTTACTAGAAGGTAAGACCTATGAAAGCACCATCACATCTCTTTCCTGTCAGTATTATAATGAGACCATTTATGCATGATGCTTGCCCTTTAAACTTTTAAAGAAAAGTTAATATGCCCATTTAATAAATAAAGCAGATTGGATATTTTAAAGTCTATCTAAAACTAAATTTTAAATAAAACCCCATTGATTTTTTAAAACACAATCATAATTATTGTATAAGTATTCATAGCATAGGTAATCTATAAAAGGGGTTCATAAAAATAATATATATAGTAGTTACGTGCTGAGTACATACATGATCTGCTACAATTCTACTTTTGATAAATGTCTTCTGTTAAGTTTTTTGCTAATGTTCCTTAAAAATAGACAAATCTAACAAGCATTACAATTGTCAGCTATGAAATGCATTCCCACCTGCATATACTTGGGGTTATTTCCAAAATTAATATTAAATATCAAAGATCTCCTGCTTTAGATCAGCTAGAGACAGTTATCGACTGTAGAAGAGTAGCTATCGCTCTCTCTTCATTATAGAGCTTAACTTTAGAAGAAATTCTACTTTATGATTTTGTCATTTATTAAAACATACTTGTGGATAATTAAAAGTCTTTATGAATAAACTTTTAAATTAATTTTATATTGTTCCAAAGAACTTATATTAGCCTTGCAGCTCACAGTAATAACCACATATGGACATATCCAGAGAGATAAGTATAAGTCTCTGAATTATAGGATATAGTCAGGCTTCTGATAACAAGCCAACTGAATAAGGCTGAATGGCACAGGTGCTAAGAAGGAAATATGGTCTTATAATTCAAACTCTGCCATATTTTATCTATGTAATAATGGTTCCAAAAACATTTTCTCTTTTCTACTCTTCAAACAGCAAGAGAAGGCCCTGCAAAAACAAGCTGCAGAATAGAGATGACTGGAATCCCTATAGTGCTTCCACAGCTAAGTCTTCATTATTCAGGAAATCTATTTTTCCTGCTTGCTCTTGATGCTGAGGAAAGTTTACTAATCATTGCTTGATATCCAAATGGATAAGAGATTTACTATAAGTAAACTGGCATTAATAGAAATAATAATTATTATCAGTATAGTTAATATTTTCCAAGGACCTATTGTGTTCAAGGTGCTGCATAGATTTTTAAGACTAAATGTCCCATCTACTCAATGAAACAGCTATTCTTTGTGCCTTTTCCAAATAAAGCTATTAAGGCTCTTTGAGGTTAAGAATCTTGCACTTTTTCACAGAACTACCAAATGAAAGTTCGGTGAGTTGATATTTGTATATTTGTGTGAATAAATATTTTGTGTGCAGTTCATTAAACTGCTTTTCCTCTACAAAGCACCTGGAGTAAATTCATTGCCTCTGACTTTCACTAACTGCCTCATGGGTGTTCTCCTTGCTGGACTCTCAGGGATAGCTGCTTCCATTTAGCCTGCCGAGCCTACACTGAACAATTCAAATCAGAACTGGAATTCTTATACCCTGGTCAGAAAGAAATAATTTCTTTGGACACAATGATTATTTGCTTTTGTAAGGGAGGTTGATATGATAAGGAAATCATTAGCTCAACTTTGTGCATGGGAGTACTTAATTAAAAAGTCTGTTCTAATTAAAAACATTTGGGAGTAGGGGGTTGAATGAAACTATTTAAATTACAAATTCCTAATAGTTTCAAAGTTCACTGTGATTTGATGCTTAACAGCCATAATTTAGTGTATAAGAAGGACCTAAATCACTGAATAGTTTATTACAGGTGTGAATTTTTATAGGTTGTTTATTGTCATTATGCAGATTTAGATATACAGATTTGAAAATGAAGAAATGCTCTAAAATTCTTTGTGAAAATTGGTCTCGGGGTGACTTCCTTCTTCCCTTTCCTTCCTTCCCTTCTCTCTTTCTCCTTCCTTCCTTCCTTCCTTCTTTTTCCTTTCTTCCCTCCTTCCTTCATCCCTTCCTTCCTTCCTTCTTTCTTTCCTTCCTTTCCTTCATTTTCTTGGGGTGAGGATTGAACTCAGGGCATTTGTAAATTACAATCCCAGGTCAATGTCAAGTTTTAACATTATAATTGAAACCTTCAAATCTGATCCAGAAGGCATGTAGATTCTATATGTTCTTTGTTTGCAATGACTGATGAGAGACAAATAGAGGATACATCACAAAGTTTCGAGATTTGTGATTACATAAGTTTAACTTTGGAGTTTAACTTTCTTGAGGAAAATTTTAATTTTTGCAAGAAACTAAAATTTCTTTGGAGTTTAATTTTTTCCAGTCAATGATAATGTCTAATACAGACAGATACAGAATTTATCCTTGATGCCACATATAAAAACTAAAGTACTGAATAATATAATCATTTATTTTAAAAACTAAGGATGTTGGTTTGATACCAATCACATTATATAATCTGATTTTAAATTAAAAGGCAGCATAGAAATTGGAACATCTTCAAGTTCTTATTTGGGCGACACCAAAAATTCAATTCATCATTGTGTGAAAAATCATGTCATATAATTAGCAAAGGAGTATGCTAGTGAAAAGTATAACAAAAATATACATATATATACATTACTGCATTGAATAGAACTCCCTTGTAAACATCTTTAAGAATCTCTTAAAAGTATCTTTCGCACAAAGGGTTAAATAAATTGTAATTCCTGTTAGGAAATAGTGTTATTAAAAATGGCCACCTATTTGTTCAAAACTTATATCCAGATACCTGTAATCTAATGTAGGTTTCAGCTTTCACAAGACATTTCTATGTGCACATGCCTCACTACTCTGCAGGAAATGTAAACATACAAGACCATATATCTAGAAAGTTTAATATTTGCTTAAAGAATATGAGGATAATATAAAATATGGTAACCCTGAACTCTCTTAACATAATGTCTTAGTCATATGAAGCAGAGGAAATCAAAACAAGTGATGAAAACAAATGTGAATGATTCATGTGATATTTGATCAGACAACCAAAGGAAGTCAAAATAAAAGCAAACAAACAGGAACAGATGGGAAGGATCTTTGTCAAGTCATAACCCCTCTTCTAAAACCCCCAAAGGAAGAAGCTAATTAAAGAAAATATTGTTTCTTGCTTTTTTTATAATTTTATATTTAGAGTAAGAACATTCTGCTACTGCTAAAGCAAAGTAGAGACACAAAGTCTACAATGAGCATGAGAAATATTTTAAGAGAGACTGATGTTCAGTACAAACCCATTTATAAGAGGATACTGAGTAAACATCATTTCATCTCATGAAATGCAGATAATAACAGTGCAAGTGATTTCCAGATGTTTGAATACTAATATATTCAAGGTTGTGCTCAACTATAATTAAACAGTAACAATGGAAAAGGTTGTAACAGATTTTAATTAATTCTTTTTAAATTCAGGGTTACAATTGGGGAACCTAAGCCTATAGAGTTGGTTCATAGAGACAACGACACCCTAGACCATTTTTGTATGTTTTCTCCACAAGGTCCTGGGGCTGTTCTGGGCAATGAGTGTAGACTATGTGTAGGAAAGCACAGCAACTACTCCATCTGTACAATGCAAATATACTTGTATAAGAAATAGGTAATGGAATAACTAACAGGCCAGTACTGTGCAACTCATTTGAGATTAGAATAGATAATATTATGAATCAGGCTAGTATGAAGTAAAATGCTTTTATTTATATACTTATTTTTTGATGCAAGATATTAAACCTAAAGTACCACTCTACTTGTCTAATGTTTGTCTATTTGACAGAAAAGAGGCAATTATGTGTTTAAAGTTAAGAAAGCCATACTCTACTACTGAGCTATAACCCAGCCTCTGAAGTAAAGCTCTGGATTGTGGCCAATAATGGAGACAACAAACAAATTCCATCAAGAACTTGTTTTAGACATGTTTTTACTTCTCTTCCAAGAAAAAAATTCATGAGAGAACACAGAAAAGGTTAAAATACATCCTTTGAATAGGTCATCTAAAGCTATAACACATAGGTTAAAGCTTTAGAGAAAGATGGTAAAAGTGAAACTGTCCTTTTTATAAAGGAACTTTGCACCAGACTCCACATTGAGAGTAGAAATTTAAGCTGACAATTTGAAGCTGATGGAACTAAACTTTGGGAATTATGGATCTAGAAGGGATTATCACTAGGCAAACGGGTCTATCACAACAATGCTTTCTAAATGGGAAACTTAACAGACAAGCAATGAAAGCTGAACTGAAGAACACGCAGAGAAGTCATTTGAAGAGCTACACATGGAGGTGGTTAATCTTAGCTAACTTGGAGTTAATTAGTCACCTCTAGCCCAAGGCAACATACTTTTCCTAGATGGCCAGATTAATTTACAGTATCACCATTCATCCTACAAGTGACATTCTCATTAGCATCTTAAAGAAGTTGAGCTGGAGGTATGGATCAAGCAGTAGAGTACATATGAAGCCCTGAGTTCAAACCCCAGTACTGCAAAAGAAGAAGAAAAAGAGGAGGAGGAAAAAGAGAACCTTTGACAGAATTTCAGACTCAAGCATATCAATGCCTTCTGTGCACAAAGAGAAACGCACTTTCCAAGCAAAGATGAACCTACTTTACTGGGTATTAAAGAATATTTAGTATTCTTTAATAAGAATATTATTTTTATTCAGTACAGAAGAGTCTTTCCCAGGTGGAGTAAAAAATCTACACCCTGTAGTTATATGTATTCAGTATTTCTATTCAATAGCTGAATGTTCATAAACCCATTTCACCATGACCACAGCCAGAACAACAAATAAAAAATAATAATTATAATCAATTTAATTTTATGTAACAGAAAACAAGCAATTCTATTTTTAATGTTTAAGAAAGTCCTCTGACAAAATGTTTTAGTCATCAATGACTAGATTGAACTCATGTAGACAAGTTTTGGATCTCATATATAATATTGCTGGAACCTGAGCATCATTACAACCACTTATCATAGGATCCAGACAGTTATCCCAAGTTATCTTCACTACACCGACCAACACAGTGCTTCTCTATCCTAGTGAAATGCTGAAAGTTTGGTTATAATCTACTCCAGAGCATATAACACACCATAAGAACTTATGTATTTCTTACACTTTGAGCATTGTCTGATATCTAAAAAGTACTCAACAAGAATCTATGTAAGGAATTATCAAAATAGTACAAAATGAGGGAAAGATGAACGTTAGGTGCTTCTGGTGATTATGTGCTGAGAATATCACAATCTCACATGGGAAGTATACTGTATTAGAACATATGTACGATATGAGTTTAATCATGAGGAAACATCAGATGAACAACTAGAAACATTCCATTAAAAATGGACAGTGATTTTCAAAAATACCCATTTTATAAATTATTTTTAGAAGGCTAAGGAAATGTTCAAATTAAAGAGACTAAAGAGAAATAGCAACTAAATATAACACATGATCCTAACTTGGATTCAGTAATGAAGGGAAACAAATACTATAAAGAACAGTATTGGGTCAAATGACATCACTGGAATTTGGATGTCAGATTAGATAAAAGTTCTGTGCCAATGAAGTATTTACTGAGCTGCTAAATAGACTTCGTTTGCATGAGAAAGTTCTATTGTGAGTGGGTGCTCCCTGAAATAAGTGTGGGTGAGTACTGAAGGTGAGGGGCCATAATTTATACATCTGACTCCCAAATGTCTCAGAAAATGTTAGGTGAACAGAGAAAACGATTAAAGCATGTTGGGAAAAATAACAATAGATGAGTCCTGATGAAAGATATATGACAGTTTTTATTTTTATACACTTCTTGGACTTCTCTCTAAGCATGTATTTTTTTCAATAAAAATTATTTTAGTTTTTAATTTATTTTTAATTAATATATAAAAACACATTATACATATTAGTGGAGTACTATGTAATGTTTTAACATATGTACACACTGTATAATGTTTAAATAAGATTAAACACATTTATCCCCTCAAATACTTATCACCTCATTATGGTGAAAACCAAATTGTAAAAACTATCATAGTTTGCCTTGGTAAAAGGAAAGTTCGATATTTCAGCAATATTAGATATTTATTAATAATTAGTCTTTGAAGGTTATGCTATCTCACTGGTTGCACAGTTTTCCCATGATAAATATGTTTTCTGCTTAGCAATTGGCTTCTGGGAAGTCTTATTCAAGTGTTAAATAGTAAATAAATGGTTAGTGATTTTTCTTAATAGAATCTTCAAGGTGGCACAAACAATGTATACACATGTAAGTAAATGTATAAATGATAAAATAAAAGGAGAAAGGAAAAAAATAGAATTCTTCAGTGAAAGCAGTTTTAAATTCATGAACCTTACTGTGCTATGTGTGGACATACACTAGATTCTGGTCTATTGGACTATCATGTTTTAATGGTAAATTTATAATTGTAAAATTTATGAAGTCTGATTAATTCTATTACCTGTAACTCAGTGAAGATAGTACATACTAATCAGCATAATTGCTATAAGGAAATTACCCCTCTGTTTAACTATTTGAAACAAACATTAGGTTGTACTTTTAAAATTTACCAAAAACAAAAGTAAAATGTGGACAACGGACATCTTTAAAGTTTTGGTTTGTTAATATAAATAAAGAAAAATCATATTGCTGGTAGGTCTTCTTTGTTAAAGTATTTGTGTGTGTGTGTGTGTGTGTGTGTGTGTGTGTGTGTGTGTGTATGTTCCAATTAAGCAGTCATTAGTAAGAAGCTAGAACCCATCAGAGTGGTTAATGTACCAGCAAGTGAGAATGGAGTATTTTGCACTTAGGTTACCTTGTCCTGATTGGAAGATGAGACCTCCCAACTCCAGCAAAGTGCAACACAATGAAATCTCATTACTTTCTCCATTTTCTATCATTGTCTGGAGAAAAAAAAACTAAGAAACAGCAATAGAATGAAATCATCATTCGGTAAAATTCTACAAAGAAAAGGAAACAAGGGACTTTCAAATCAAGCCTTTGTAGAACTGCAAAATAAAGGCAAAATCCTATGAATAAACTGAGTTTTCAGAATAAATTTCTGTTATCTGACAGGGTGGGAGGTGGAGAAGGTGGCAATTAGAAGGGCAGCTGTTGTCAGAGCCTAGTTATTTTCTTCTACGTGTGTAAGGAAAAAAACACAGCTTTTTAAAAAAGCTTAGCATTTTCTACTTTTTTTCTATTTTCTGTAGCCTGACTAACTTGGTAATTTTCATAAAGGTTATATTTATTTTAGCAGGTAATTGTGAGTAAGTAAAGTTCTAAATCTCTAGAGACTTATTTAACATATTTACACAATGCTGAACAGGAATGCAGGTCTAGGCCTAAATGTGACAAATGATAAGCAAATTCAGTGAAAGATTTCTGCACTTAATAGAATTTTAATGACAGAAATGACATCTTTTGCAGGGAATGGCTTTTCTTTATATCTTGTCTAATGGAATCATCAAATGTTTAGACAGTATGTGGGTGAGAAAAATCACATGCTACACAAGAACTATTTAATAAGGTAATCCTCTGGGCATTCTGACTTTAAAGTTGACAAATAAAGAATCAGTTCAGAGATGTGCAAAGTTAGATCTGGAAACACTAGCAAACAGGTAAGGAAGCATATTGATAGAAATATAAAATCGAACCCCAGCAGCTCAGCAACTAAGAGAAAGCATAGACAAATGGGACCTTATAAAATTAAATAGCTTCTGCTCAAGAAAAGAAAAGGTATCTAAACTAAATATACCACCCAGTGAGTGAGAGAAAATATTTGCCAGCTACACATCAGACAAAGGACTGATAACCAAAATATACAGGGAACTCAAAAAACTAAATTCTCCCAAAATTAACGAACCAATAAAGAAATGGGCAAGTGAACTAAACAGAACTTTCTCAAAAGAAGAAATTCAAATGGCCAAAAAACACATGAAAAAATGCTCACCATCTCTAGCAGTAAAGGAAATGCAAATCAAAACTGCACTAAGATTCCACCTCATCCCTGTTAGAATAGCCATCATTAGAAACACCACCACCAACAGGTGTTGGCAAGGATGTGGAGAAAAAGGAACCCTTATACACTGCTGGTGGGAATGTAAACTAGTACAACCACTCTGGAAAAAAATGTGGAGGCTTCTTAAAAATCTAAACATATATCTGCCATTTGATCCAGCAATACCACTCTTGGGGATATACCCAAAGGAATGGGACACAGATTACTCCAGAGGTACTTGTACATGCATGTTTATTGCAGCACTATTCACAATAGCTAAGTTATGGAAACAGCCAAGATGCCCCACTACTGACAAATAGACTAAGAAAATGTGGTATTTATACACAATGGAATTTTACGCAGCCATGAAGAAGAATGAAATCTTATCATTTGCAAGCAAATGGATAGAACTGGAGAACATCATCCTGAGTGAGGTTAGCCAGGCCCAGAAGACCAAAAATCGTATGTTCTCCCTCATATGTGGACTTTAGGTCAAGGGCAAATACAACAAGGGCATAGGACTTCGATTACATGATAAAGCGAGTGCACACAAGGGAAGTATGAAGATAGGTAGGTAACCCCAAGGGAAAAAAAAAAAGCATTTGAAGTCTTCAATGCAAAGGAACTAATGCACAAACTTGAAAGCAACAGAGGCTAATAGGAGAAGGGAACTAGAGAAAAGGTTAGTTCGAGAAGAATCAATTCAGAAAGTAATACATATGTACATGGAAGCAAAACTAGGAATCTCCCTATATAGCTATCCTTACCTCAACCAGCAAAAACCCCTGGTCCTCCCTATTAATGTTCAACAGAATTAGAGATAAGGGCAAAACAGTATCTGCTTGGAACCGGGGGGGGATGGGGGAGAGAGAGGGGATGGGGGGAAAGGGAGGGTGTGGGGGGAAGGGGGAGTAATGACCCAATCATTGTATGCACATATGAATAAAGGAAATAAAATTTAAAAAAAAGAAATAAAAAATAGAAGAAAAAAATATGAGAATCAGTAGAATGTTTGTCCAGAAATGCAGCCTAGAGAAAACAGAATTAATTAGGCAAATTTTACCAGCCAGGGATGAGATTAACTTCAAAGACTGACAAGGACTTCTGGTATACCTTTAGATATGTTTCCAAGTCCATTATATATTTGAATTATATCACACTCCTTGTTCTAATTCTATCCACACCAGGTAATTTAATATGTTTATTTTCTGCATAGCCTTCTGAGTAGGCATCTTCTAAAATAGCCCACCATGCCTTTGACTCCTATATCCACTTCTTTATGTGATCTATTCCCCTAAATTGTGAGTTATACCTAGTGACTTGATTTTAATGAAGAGAATATGCCAAAAGTGATGGGATGTCACCTCCAAGACTGGATTGACTCTATAAAGACTGTAATTTTCACACTGCCAACCTATTCACTCCAGATTTTTCACCTCCTCAATCTGATGAATCAAGCTGCTATGTAGGGCTGAGGATGAGTCTAGCCAATGGCCAACAAGAAACTAAGGCCCTCAGTCCAACTCTTTTGAGAATGTGAGGTCTGCCAATAACCCCACTAGTGAGCCTGGGAGTGGAACCTGCACCAGACCAGTCTAACATGACAACAGCCCCTACCAACACCTTGTTAGCCTGAGGAAGATCACAAAGCAAAGAATTCAGATAAGCTTTTCCCAGATTGCTCACATACAGAAACTATGAAGTAATGAATGTTTTAAACTATGAGGAGTGATTTTTGTTCTTTGTTTTTGAGTCTAGTCTAGGCTAAACTCAAAGTCACTATGTAGCCTAGGCTAGCCTCAATTTGGTGATCCTCTTGCATGATTCTCCCAAGTGCTGGAATTATAGATGTGCCACCACACCAGGCTAGGCTTTGAAGTTTTGAGATAATTTTCCTTGCCACTCTTACTTCTTCTCTTGTAAGAAAGATTTGCTGGTCAGTGTCATAGGGAAGTATTTCATTGCTTGTAAGTTATCCTGTGTTCATATACTTCTGGATCACAGAAAAGATTAATAACCCAACTCTAGACCATGTGAACGCTGCCTCATGAGTTCTCTTAGAAGCCTGTATGTTTTTCCAAAAAAAAAAAAAAAAATCAAGGCTAACTTTCATTCTTCTCCCAGAACAATATTTATTTTGTTATGTGAAAACAAAACAAAAAAACAAAAACCCCCAAAACTCTGATTTTCTAGTACTAGTACAAATTATTTTGAATCATAAAGTGTTTATTTTTATACTTTAAAAAATTTTTGTCATGCATACATATACACTCACATGTATTTTCCCATAGTAAGTGGAATTAATTTTACTTGCATTATCTTAGGGTGATTTGATTCTGTTAGGACTAAAAATAGATTTTCCTTAAAAACTGATAATATTATTTCATGATATTGTTGACCTTCTTAGAAATAAAAAAAGCAACAGTCATCAAAGTCCAATCATCAGGCCAAATTGCCTCAAAACAACAATGACTGTATCACATTGCTTGATATACTATGACAGAAGTTACCAACACAGGCAATTATGTAATTCCCTACAGTACAACTTTGGTATTGTTTGAGTATAACTGAGAATTATCTCAAAAAGAGTAGTAGAGAGACTCTGTGGTAGAAAAATTAAAACTGTATTATAAAGTGATTTAACATAGCCTAGATGAATTCCTTAAATTCATAGTATTTCTTGAAATCTAACCTTAATTAAAGATATAATGATCACATAAGTTAATTTTATTCATCTCATAAATGCTAGTGAAATTGTTACAATTTAATAAAGGAACAAAAAGGAAAAGAGAAAAAAAATATGTTCTACATCTGCTTTTAAAATCATCTAAAATAAGATACTGTAATAAATAAGAAACAAGACAACCTATTAATGTTCTCAGAAATTTTGGTTCAGTGGTGGTAATTGCCCAAGATTGATTTTTGGTTAAATCTGGTGTTTTGCAAGTTTTAAAGCTGCTGTTTATTATACTGCATGTTTTCTAAGGAAACAGATTCAATCATTTTCAAATTAATCATGAAAATATCAACAAACGAGCCACAGACAATAACAAGCGTAAAACATTAAATGCTTTCTAAAATGGAAAGCAATGAAAAAAAGGCCAAATATGCTATCACAAAAATATGCAACAATAATGGATAATTTTTCATTTTACAAATTGTTTCTGTTTCTAGAAACAGAGAAATTCAGGAAACATCTAAGCACTTTAGATTTTTAATTTACATGAGTTCTTTTTCTTAGCATACATTAAATTCCACTGAGATTGCCAAATTTCTTTACAATCTCTAATAACCAAACACAAAACTTTACAACATCTAAAATATCTTATAATAAATGTACATATATTTAGAAAGAAGATGAATGCTGATATATGTTTATTTCATGCCCACTGTGAAATTCTGCCCAGGGTCATGGTAACATAGGCCACAAGTTCCATTAAAATTAATAGCTTGTGGATGTGGTTACTGTCAGTATTACCTTATTTTCCCATCACTAGCAATTGTGACATGAATAAAATTATCTAATGTTATCACATAGATCATTATATCTTGAATTAAGGTTGGATTTTAAGAAGCATTACGAATTTAAGGAACTCATTTAAAACCACTTTTAATAAAATCTGTATGTTCCTACTTTTAGGACTCTATAGTGTTCTTTTAGAGCAATTTACAGTTGCACTTAGACATTACCAAATCATTCAATCAGAAATGCCCATTTCATTTTAAAATCTGTGATACTCTCTATTTCAAGTGGACAGACTTCAGTTCCATTTCTTCTTACAGAAATACACTTACTATCTACCAGGATATTAACTTTTAAGTCTTGTATAATAAATCTTGCCCATTTTTCCATACATCTTTAATACGTGATAGCTATATGAAAGAGTTTGCAAGTTTATCAGGCATCTTTAAAAAGTCCGGTTCTTCTTTGATTCTTTACTAGTTCACAGCTCAGTTAAAACTCTCTAAATGTTGTAGTCTTACACTGACACTTGACGAGTCTATTATATAAATACCTCAGTAACAAATGTATTGAGAAATCATTGTGCCTCTGATGCAAAAAATACAGTTTAAGACTCATAATCTTTTGGTATAATGCACACTTTGTTGTGATAGTTCAGAATACTGTTTCATGAGTATTTTTTTATTTACCAAGTTTAAAGAATAAGTATGATTTTTACTTTCCCTTCATCAAAATAAGAACACATTATGCTGTTCAAATGATTGCAAAGAATATCTATGCATCAGAGGGAAAAGCTTACAATGAGAGTAAATTATTGCTACTTTTTTGTTTATGGCTCTATTCAATGAAGTCTGATTACTTGAAAGGACTGATACCCAACTTATTGCCATACAAAACAATATCATGAAAAATACATGTCTCTTAATGCAAGAGTCAAATTGACAGTTTGTCATAGATAAAATCTGCAGAATCAACAAAGTTGCAAAATAAATAAGTCAAATGTGAATTATCTAACATACTACTATATATTTTTATCATTTGCTATTCTAATTTCATGTATATAAGCTAACAGTGAAAAATTTTGGTTTCATTTTTATTATACTCATTTTCATGGACAAAATTCAATTCATACTTTTAAGTGCTATGAAGAAAGCTACATTATGTTTTCATAATTTAAAAAATGGGTCATTCCTTACATATAGGAGTAAGGTAAAATATTACAAAGTATTTTGTTTTTTATTTGTGCCATTTGAACATACTTTGCTTCTTAGTGTTTCATTCCTTGCTTTGATTATGTGGTCTTTTCCTTGAGGAAGTGTGGGATGAGAAGTGGCTTAAAATATCAAGATAATGTAAAGAGAGTCTTTGTTTTCAATGTAAAGGATCTTAGTTTCAATGGTATCCAAAGTTGTGTCTCTTACTCCAGCTCCATATCCACACACGTACTTAATTCTAACACTCTACCTAAATGCTCCATTGTAAAATCACATCAAATACCAAGTACAAACTCAACATCTACTCTAGCCTGTATCTGTTTCCCAATTACCAACTTCAAATCGCCAACCACTCCTTCCTTGTTCATTTTCTAACTCCTACAATTTGATATAGCACTTGTATTTCAAATAGACTTGTGTTCCCAGTCTATTCTTTGTATCACACTAAACCTTGAAGCCTCATTACTTAATTCTAAATTAATTACATTCTATCATTCTCACTCTCTAAGAATACTTCCTATGTAATGTTTACATTACTTGGGATTTAGTATATTGATTTCAGATTTAATGAAAGCAGAAGGGACAAAGTTTTTATTTTAAAAGAAGATTTGGGAATATGTCTGAAGCCATCCTCAAAAGTAACCATCATTTATTTATCTTTCTTCTGTTTGCAATAATTATACAAGATGCATGGAGAGTATAACTTCTTGAGAGATTCAGACTTACAGATGTTACCTAAGTGACTCTTTATCAATGATCTAATCAGAATGGAGAGTTTTGTTTATGTTCTGAAAGCACTTTGTTTACATTTTAGAAGCACTGGTTCAAACTGTTTATTAAAAGAGAATGCTAGGTCTTTTACATCTTTCTGGAAAAAGTATCTTTAAAAACCTAAATTCTAGAGTTTCCCTATTAAGTTGAGCTTGAGCTTCAGATACATACTGGCAATTATGTTCAAGTGAGTTTTTATACTGAACAAAAGCTAAAATGAGCTCTACTAAAAAATTTCAAAATACAAATGCATAAAATATTTCAATTGGCACATCAGCTTATTATAATACAGATAAGTGTATATATGATATACTTATATTTAGATTTGTTAAAGTTGATCCTGTTTCATATAATAAAACCTAGCACATAAATATTTCATATTTTATATAAAGAAAATTTGACTCACAGTTCCCACCACTCCTGAAAAATACATTGACATCTTTCTCTGGATCAAGAGGAATGAACTAAATGTATACTTTATCAGAATTATTTGGGGTTTCCTGTAAATCTTAGACTTTGAATGATTTAGAAAAGATAATCTTTTACATTTCTTTCTAGCCATAAGCTTTGGATAAAATGAATTGACTACAACAAAGAATTAGTGATAATAGTTTTCCAAAGTTCATTCCATTAAAAATTGTTTAATGCAAGACTTTTGTAGTCTAAATGACTAAACATGAATTTTGAAAATTCATGATACTAGGTGTAAGAAAAACATGATACTCGTTTTTCACAGAGGGTCATTTAAAACAATTGTTCTCCAAAACTGTTCATGAGCTGGTGCTCACAGCAGAGTATTGGCACTAGTCTGGAGGTCATTTTGGAGGAGCATTCATCTGTATTCCTTTCCACTCCACACTATAGTGAAAATTTTATAGCAATTGCAGCATTTATGGGGGTTCCAGAAAAAGAGACCAGAAGAAAAATATTTAGGGGAAAAAAAGAACAGCAATTCAAAGGTTTCATTGTAACTTAAAATCTTGATTTTGGAACTTCCAGAACTTTTTTCCTCCATGAGAGAGCTCTATAGTTGTATCTATTAACTTAATCATATGAGAATGCAGACCTCTAGACAGCGTATTCAGAGGGATAAGAGAAAACAACAGCAAGCGCTGGTGGTTTATGCCTGTAATCCTTCCTAATTGAGAGGCTGAGATGGGAGGATGGAGGTTTAAGGCCAGTCTGGGCAAATAGTTTGCAAAATCCCATCTCCAAAATAACCAAGGTAAAATGGACTGGAGGTAAACCTTACTACAAAGCTATAATACTTAACACAGCATGGTAATGACAAAAAAGAAACACACTGACTAATAGGACAGAATAAAGAGCCCAGAAATGAAACCATATGTACATGGTCAATTGATTTTTGATAAAGATGCTAAGAGTACAAATAAGGAAGGACAGGGTCTTCAGAAAATGGTGTTGGGAAAACTGTATTCCATGTGTAAAAGAATGAAATTGAACCCCTATTTCACACCTTATGCAAAATCAATTTAAAATGGATTAAAGACTTACACTGAAGACCAGTAATTGTAAAATTAGAATGGCAAGAAACAAGAAAACCAACAACATACAAATATTAAAAATGGCCAAGCAATATGAATAGACATTTGCCTAAAAGAAACACATAGATGGGCAACAGACATAAAAAAATGCTCAACACTGACACTGGTTAAGGAAAAATAAGCTAAAACCACAATGATATATCATCTCACACCAGTCAAATGACTTTTATCAAAAAAACAAAAGATAACAAGTATATGTACAGAAAAAGGAACACTTGCATTGTGTTGGTATGAATTTAGATTAGTAGAGCCATCATGGAGAACTCTATGGGGTTTCTTCATAAAAAATAAAAATAGAATTACCAATGATCCAGCAATCACACTTCTGGGTATTTACCCAAAAGATTTGAAATCAGTTTATCAAAAAGTTATCTCTACCATCTTATTCACTGCAGCATTATTCACAATAACCAAGTTATGGAGTCAACCTAAGTGTTCCTCCGTAGATGAATGGGTAAAGAAAATGTAATATGCATATACAATGGAATATTATTCACCCTTTAAAAAGAAGGAAATTCTTCCATTTGTGACCACATGACTGGAATTAGAGAACACTATCTTGAGTTAAGTAATCCAAGCATAGAAAGACAAAGATTACAGTTTTCACAAATATGTGGAATCTAAAACAATTGAACTCTTGGAACTGTAGTGAGTAGAATAGTGGTTACAGAGGACAAAGGTTTGAGAAAAGAAGGGGAAGATCATAAACAAAGAGCACAAAATCTCAGACAGAGGAATATATGGAGTTTTCTTTCAGTCTATTGTACAAGTATTGTGACTATATTTATAAATAGTGCATTATCCATTTCAAATTGCTAAGAAAGTAAATTTCAAATGTCCTCACTATAAAAATATGCTTAAATATTTGAGGTTATGGATAGGTTAACCACCTTGATTTAATTATTCCATATATCATAAATCATAAAAACACTTAATTTTCCACAGTGTATAGAATTATAAATTGTCAATTTATGACACAAAATAAAAATTGAGCACAAAAAAAGAGAATTTCTAATATTATATATTTGTAAGTTGGTCATATTGCTAGCTCATTTTATTCAGAAATCATAAAAACTGCCAATAGTGAAAACAATATTCAAGTCTTTCAAAAATCTAAAAATCACTTATCACATTAAATATTATTAAAATTATATGCAGTTATTCCCTAGTATTTCACATTAAAACACTGCAACTATTAAAAGCCCATAGTTATAGAATGATGAAATAAAATTTCACCTCTTTTTTGATTATAAATTTTTAGCATTAAGAAAATATTTGAAAGGTTTTTAAATTTCCTTTGTTCTGTAAAAATAACATGTAAATGAGCCTACTGAGTTGTGAGAATTCACAGCTTTTCTATGTGAATTGCTGGATTTAAATAGGTGCTTGTGTTCTAATTTTCTCACAAAGGAATGGAATCACACATTGAAATACTATTATTCAAAACAAGGCAGCCAAGAACTACATTTGAGATCCAAGTAAGCATTTACTCACCAATCTAAATATTTATACCTTAAGCTAGGAAATTAATTCTTATGGGCTTACTTGAAACAAAAAGCCCCATATCTAGTTATATTGAAATTAAGTAAATGAGCAACCAAAAAATTTCACCAAAAATTTCTTTGTTGATTTATAAACACTCAAAAATTTTCATAACAATTTCACTGGGTGGATAAATGTCATCAGTACTTTTTCATTAGTGAGTTGGGACACCTAATGGACGTGAAATTATGGTATGAGGGAATGAAGATGCTACACACTACATCCAGCTTTTTAACAAAATAAGGTTTGTCCTACTGTATAACATGACAGTGAATAGTCTTTAGTGTCTTTTATACCTGGGATGGCCAGTTGGTGTTGATGAACCTCCCATGTTCTTAATTTGGATTTGACCAGGGTGTGCTTTTGAGAGTCAGAGAGGTTTCAGTTTAGTTTAAATCCAAACTGGGCCACCAGTCTTCATGTATTATGTAGGTTTAAAAAGAAGCAATAAGTCACTGGTTAAGTTTTGCCTATATCTTAAAATTTCATTGTAAGACTATAATAAAATATGTACACATAACGTGGAAAAAAGGCTTATTATAGTTTCATCTTGACTCTGTGCTGGGAACCCCTAAAATGCAAGTGCAAATATTAAACATCTCAATGGAGTCCCATCCAGGAAAAATATGTATTGTAAGAGATTTATTTCAGAAGACAGACTATAAAGCATATGAAATCCTGTGAACATTTTTCTTTTTCTCTATTTCATTTACTTCACTCTTCACTCACTGAATCTTTGACACATATTTTTATTGAAGAAGATGCATTCAGAATTAATCCTGAATTCTTGAGGAAATACAAGTATATTAGCTATAATATATAATTAGTAAGCACTTAACATATCCTCTAATAATTTAAGAAGAATAATTTGTATCTAAATTGGCACTTTTGTTCCTTCCAAATAGGTATATCTTTTAAGTGCCTAACAAAATGGGATTAATCTGAACTCTATGAATTTAAAGGAAGACATCAGCAGGTAGGCTTCAAAACATTATCTCAAAAGTATGTCTGAATTTAAAGCCATTATGGGAAGAAGCCACTGTATTGAAGGCAAAAAGTGTTTTTAGAAGACTTTGGTCCTTGCGTTTTGGTGCGGAAGAATCCAAGCAGAACACGTGGGTGAAATAGCGTTTATTAAAGATTAGGAAAGGAAATACAAAGGGAGCATGGTGGGGCGCAGGTAGAGTCCTCTGGCAGAGTGAGATTGTGTGCCTTTCTTTTTCAGATGCTTTTAAAACTTTTACGAACCCAGGGGGAGGGCAGACCCAGGAGATTCCCACCCAATAATGAAGGAATGGGGGGGACATGGGGGTTCCCAGCCAGGGGAGGGTGGTCTGGGCCATCCCCAGGCAATCTACATGAGCCCCAAACTTTCCTACTTCTAGCCTGCCTCAATTATATTCATTCTTCAGCCTTTCCCTTTACTTGCAACTGAACTGCTATTTTCAAATTGGTTTATATGTTGCCGAACTATGCTGACTATTAGTTCATCTGTAGGTCTTGTATCTTTCTTTTTATTATCCATGAACATAAATTTGCACCTTGTTCAGGATTTCCCAGTGTTTAAGAAAAAATCAGAGTTCCTTTAGAAAATGAATGCAGCACTACTGGACTTATGGTCCCACTTGGGCAACAGATGGCTGGAGCCACTGTCATCTCTTGGTATAGAAGAGGAATGTGCTTCCCATTGCTATTGTCTCCTAACTAATCTCTTCTCATTTGCAGAAATTCTCTTCACTACCAGCATTTTAACAAGGGAAAAGGTTTAGATTCAAAAATTTTATAACCAGCCAAAAGACTATAATATCTGGAATCAGATAAGCTTAAATCCATATTAATTAACACAAGCTATTAAAAATACACTGAAATTGTTACTACAAGTAAATATGTTATCAAGAAAAGCAAATAGCTAGTTCTTAACTCTGTTTCAGTGACTTCATAGGCCTTCAGAAATAAATGTAAACCTATAGTCTGGAATAAAAGTTAAACAAGGCACACCTGAATATATATGGGAGTAATTTATGGTGTAAAATTTCCCCATCCAGCCTCTTTCTCTCAGGGAGAGATAAATAAAGAATGAGAGTCAGATTCAATAATTTGTAGCCATCATTCATAGTTTTATAGGTATAATTAGGAAGCTTAAGTAGAACTATGTTTGGAGATTTACTATCTCAGGAGAGTGATCACATATGAATTAGAAGAGTCTGTAGTTACTTCACACTATATGAAAATACAAATCACGTTAAGAGAAATTTTCCAAGATATAATAAAAAAAATTAAGAAGACTTAATGCTTAATCTTAAACTTGCATCAAAAATAACTATTTTAAGTTTTATTTAATTTTGGCAGAAATAAATAATCTTATGTGATATGTGACAGCAAATTAATCTCCTTAAGCTATATTGTTTAAATTGACATAAATGCTGAAGTTCACACCCTGTCATGAATTTTTTTAAATGCTCTGGAAAGCTGGTGAGCATAATTTTCATTTGCTAACTTAAGTCATGACTAAAAGGAAAAGTATGAGTTATTTATAGGAAAAATATTCATTGGCCTAGAATTTTTTTTAAAAATCATATATGTTTAACTTTTACCCAAAATGAATATTATTGAAAGGAATGTTACATTAAATTTGTGTATAATTATAAAAATAGCCAACACTTGGCTTCTACCAGTCATTATTATAAATTCTTTATATATATTAATTCAGTTAATCTTTACAGCAAATTTATAGAGTACATATTATTATCTGTATTTTAAACAGCAAGAATCTTAATCCCCAAATTAAAAAGATTTATTAATATACACTCATTATTACACAAATAGTGAATAGCAGCATGTGAATTTGAACCCAGAAATTCTAGATCCAGAATCCACATATATTCTGTCCATAGACTGTGGATACATTTTATGTATGCATGCATCTGTATATGTGTGTGGGTGTGTGTGTTTTCACAGAAAAAATAAGTGGATGTCTTGGTCATCTTGATAGGATAACAATATCAGCAACAGACAGTTCTTAGCAGTTAAAGTGAGTTCCCGAGGTCCTAACATGAAGAGAATAGTGTTAACACTAGAGTTTCATTCTCAACCCAGTACTGTTTTCCTAGCTCTAAATCGTATCAATTTAAATACTTTTGAAATCAAATATCTAAATAGATTAAAAATAATACTAAAGGAAAACTGTGTTGGCATTTGTCTTATAACTGACTTATTAATTATCCGGTTAGTTAGAAAAGAATCAACTTAGAATGTAACACACATGCACAGGAAAGCAATGCGAGGAATCTCCCTGTACAGCTATCCTTATCTCATTTAGCAAAAACCCCTGGTCCTCCTTATTAATGTTTATACTCTCTTCAACAAAACTAGAGATAAGGGCAAAATAGTTTCTGCCTGGATGCGAGGGGAGGGGGGAAGGGAGGAGAAATGACCCAAACATTGTATGCACATATGAATAAAAGAAAAAAAAATCCCTAGAAACTGGTGGATTTGTTTTTCTTTATTTTGGAGAAAAGTAAGCTTTGCTGTATTTTCGAGAAAACTTCTTGAGAAAATGCAAATTAAGAGTAGCTGCAGGGGCAGGAAATAACTTTTGTCTATTAAAAATGCCTTTTTACTAAAGATGAGTTCTACAGGAAACTCAAAGTCAATTTAATTGATTTTATCACATTACTAAACTTTACACAGAAAGAACTATATATTTGCATTTTGAATCTTAATCCTTATAAATTTATGCCTCCCTCATTATCTAGTTTAACATTTAGCTACTCATAGCCACTTCATAAATTATGGTAAGATAAAAAGATTGCTGTCATGTACGAAGCAAGACATATGGAGATAAAGGGGCAAGAAGGTCCTGAGTTCACTGTTTGATTCTAAGTAATTTGTGTTTATGTGCCTCAGTTTCCCCAAATATAAAATAGGATTGCCATTAAGATCAATACAATAAACTATAAAAACGCTGCACATACCTTAAATCATTTTAGAAATATTACTTGACATTCTTCGTAATATCCTGAAACACTACGTCAAAAAGAATGAGTTACATTAACAGATCACCATTTTCCTTCCCTTACACCTTTGTAACTTACAGGCCCTCTCCTCACATTCCTACTCACTTCACTTGAATACATACGATTTGGCAAATGATGAGATTTTGTATTTCATCCTTTCTAAGGCATGTCTTGTGGTTTTCACTATGACCTCTTAGTTTGTGAGAACAGGAACCCCTGCTGCAATTTTTCAGCAGACAGATTTAAAATAAAGTTGGAACTTGACAGCTTCTGCCAGGAAATACTGTCAGTCAACCTAGTAGCTGTTACTAATAACAAATACATTTGTATGGACTAATTTCTTTGAACCAGCTAAAATATTTTCAACCAATGGACCGTTTCTCAAACAATTAAACACGCTGATTTTTCTCATCCGTGTCCTCTAGTTGCCCAGTATTTCAGCTTTAAAGATAACCTAGTAATTGAAAGAAATGATTTTGATTGGGCTTTTAGAAATCTTATTTTAAAATCATATAGCTATATTCATTTACCAAATGCTTTGCCACTTTTGGGAAAGTGAAATTGAACTTACTTTTTTTAAAGTGTTGCTGTTGTTAAAATGATACTGAATGCTAAATAATGTGTTTGTTTTTCAGCTGTTTTAAGTCTAAGAGATTTTTTTTGAATACTTCAATTATAAAAACATTTAAAACATACAAACTTGTGCAATTTTTATTTTAATGAAGATGAGAAGTTCATTAAAGAAGATAAATATTTCATTAGATCTTAAATAAAACAAAGAGATTTTTTGGCTTCTCTCAGCACAAAATTCCTTTGAAAGATTAATTAATACATGCAAATTATGCAAATTAGACCCATGCAAATATTTTATGAAGACAATTAAGGGAACCATTAATTACTGCTTTTTTTGCTTCAGTGAGATTCATTCATTTAATTTTAATTTCACTTTAACTGTTTTGATGTATAATCTTGTAGCTAAGAACTTTATCTTTCCTGGCGGGTCACTTAAACTTATAAATTTCATCAAGTGAGCACACAGAAATCTGTAAAGGTATTCTCAAGACTATGTTTAATATCAAGAGAAATTTTTGACACAATGCACTCTCACAAACAGGGAAACTGGAAGGGAATGTGAGCTCATTCTTGGACAAGGTTCAACTGCTGGAAAAGCAATTAATTTGCTTTGGCTGTGCTAATATAGGGGAATTAGAAAGTGTGACACAAGACAAATAGAAATAATTAGTTCTCCAAAATGATGTTCTCATTAATATGGTTCGAACAGTAGAAATAAAAAAACATTATTGTGGCATGTCTGCATTCTGTCCCTAAACATAGGAGGTGGAGGAATAATGCACCACAAGCATTTTTATATTTATAGGCTAAATGATGGCAGCACTTTTCTATAACCATGTATTTCGGCACCATTTTTTTGATTTTGCTTATATAAATCTGTACTTCAATGTAATTTTCTGTAATTTAAATATTTTCAGCCCATTGTCATGACTCTGGAAATATAATAACATTTCTCAGGAAAAAAATTTGAATGTTATTTATAGTCCATCTTATAGAAGCTGTGTTCTTTTATCATGGTTCTCTTAGGTAGCCAGGCTACCTTTACTATCTCAGGATAGACAGAGAAAGAAGCAGGCTTTGTAAATATGAACCACTAGAGCTAGTTCTAATCTATATTGCTAGAGGTAATCTTAAGCTTTGGTAGACATTATACACATTTTTCTATAGTTGCAATCTTCAGTGAGCAAAATAGTTAGTTGGATATAATGCTAACTGCTTCCTTTGAGAATAAAGGTGAAGCTGGGTGCTGGTGACTCATACCTGTAATTCCAGCTACTCAGGAGACAGAGATCAGGAGGGTCTTAGTTTGAAGCCAGCCTGGGCAAATAGTTTGTGAGACCCTATGTTGAAAAAAATCCTACAGGAAAAAGAGGTAATGGGTAATGGGGTGACTTAAGGTGTAGGCCCTGAGTTCAAACATCAGTACCGAAAACCAAAAAAAAAAAAAAAAAAAAAAACCAGAGTAAAGGTGAAAAATTCCAAGGAAAAAGCTATTATAAATAAGTTTTCCTTAAATCTAAAGATCATATGATATGTAAATATTATGAAATTATTGTATTATCGTATTGTATTAACTCTCTGATTTGTTTGGTATTTATAACAAAAAGTGTCACCAAAAAATACAGATAAAATAAAAACACAGAGATTTATTTTTCTACTTGTTCTCTGACACATACCTCAGCCAAAAGCTAGTCAATCTGTAACTATGAAATGATGTCAGTGGACATATTTTACCATTTATTGAGCTTTTTAATGTTCTATAAAAGCAGATCTCAAAATCAAATTTTCTTTCTTCAAAGGTAATCTCATAATCTCATTTCATACGCCCCAAGTTTCTTTTGCATATTTAACACTCTCCACACGGATATATGTTATACCTCTTAAATTAGGACCATCTGCGAATTTCATTGACACACTTTGTTGAACCACTCTTCCACATCACTAATTATGATATTAAATCAAAATGGATCTAGCATCGATCTTTAGGGTTCTCTGCTAATATCTTTCCCAATTTCCATTTTATACTATTCATTATAACTCTTCAGAAAGTCAAATCACAAATAAGTTCATGAACAAGCCAGTAACTCACCTTTTCAATTTTATTTACCATAGTAAAGCATTATTATATTTTGTATCAATAATGCTTTGTTTAAAAACTTGATAGCAATTTAGTTGTACAATGTTTATGTTCCCCTCTTGAAGCTTTCAGCTGCTATCCATCATTCCCAGATGCAAGTAGAGTCTGTATCCCTTAAACTCTTATAGTGCCAATCCTTTATTATACTATTTTTACAAGGAAAATTATATCAAATATTTTACAAACTAAGCTCAATCATTTTGTCGTCAGTCACTCTTCCTGATACTTGGAAAATGGAATAAGAAAAAAAAAATCACAAAACCTCACAAAATGTCACAACTCAACACAGACCTATGACCCCAATCATGCTTTTTAAATTAAAAAAAGAAAGAAAAGAAAAGAAAGAACCAGGAATTTAGAAAACTAGTTCTATGAAAATAATATGCTGAAATAATTTTATGTAATAATAATTATATAAATTATGCTTTATTACTATTTCAGCAGCTTCAGACTTAATGTCATCTCTGTCTAATTTCATGTAATAATTGGTTTAAGTCACAAAGAAAACATTTCAAACAAAAACTTACAAGACACCTTCTGCATTTGGCATGTAAGCATATCCATTTACATTCAAAAATGAGATTTACTCTGCAATATATTTTTAAAGGATAAAATGTATATACTGAAATTACCAGAAAATAGTCTATAATTTTATAAAACGCTAAAATTAATGCATGTCTGAACTTTCTATTTAATATTAATAAATCTAATTTCTAGTTGAATGAGTACTTAATAATTACCTGTGATAACTACAGAACAATCTTCTGTATATTGGTTACTGCCTACAATCAATATCACCTTTTGTTTGACTTAATCAATGCTGTCTTAAATTGATTAGCTGCATTGAAATGCTGCCAAATACCAGAAATCAGTGCCAAGTGACCAGAGGAATATTTATAAATGCTTTATTTTTTTCACAGTTATATAATTATAATATTTATAGTTTAAGAAGAAGAAAAATAATTTCAGGTAATTAATCTCTAAAGTCAATATGCATTACTGATAATCTAGAATCCACTTTTAAGTACTTTTAATCTAAATAAAGACATTTTTAAATATAGAAAATTAGATTAAGATTTCTAAAAAGAAGTTCTTATAAAATCTCCACAAACATTTTGCTATGGTATAAATTCAACACTGTATAATAAATGCTGACCAATTTTCCATCAAAGGAAATGTCAATTATATGTTGGAGAAATAGTACCTACGGTATTTGCCAGTTGCCAACCCCTGAGTAAATGTGTTAATTCATCATAATAGGATTTAAAGTTAACAGCTGAGACTTAACTGTGTATACTGCTGGCCAGTTTGTGCTAAGTGCTTTACATGGGTTATTTTATTTAACTTTCATAAGAGCCCTCTGAGGTTAAGCAATTGTGAAGCGGGAGGGTGAAGATAACAGAGCAGAGACTTGAGCCTACACCAGACTCCTAGCACTTCTTAACTGATAGGTTCTGTTGTGGTGTATAAGAAGTGTACACTCCCATATGAAACTTAGAGGCCTGTTTTTAAAAAATAGAAATAAGGTACATGTAAAACAATTATATGTTAATCATATTTGAATGGTATTTTCACAAAGATCTTAAAAGTGGTAAGTTTAAGTAAGGTTCAATTTTGCAGTTAGAATATGAGTGGTGGGACGTCATTTAGCAACTTCTATTCAAAACTATTTCAATGTTTTAAATTTATTCTAAGTTCATTATATGCTAAGTTGTAAGATGAAGGTGAATCTTATCTAAATGTGATTTTTTTTATTGCTACATTATTTGCTTAGAATGAGGTTTTTCTTAGCATGTGTGAGTATCTATAAACACAGTACAAGCATAATGGATAATAATAAAGTAAAAAGCAGGAAAGAACACATTTTTCTCTTTGTAAATCATTTCCTAACAGTAGATGATTTTGGACTTTTTGAGTCATTAAAAGGAAATATGCTGCCTATCTAAAAGAAGTGATGTGGCTGCAAGTGGCTACACTGAAAAAGAGACATATAAGTACAGGCAGCAAGGCACAGTGGAAAGGAAAGGACTGGGGGTCATAAATCTGTACCCAAGAGTCATCATTCCAACTAGCTTGCAGTATGACAGTAAGAAAATTAATTATCCACTTGGACTTTAGGTGATTTTGTCTTTAAAATAGAATATTATACAGGAAGGAAGAAAGGCTCAATTTCAGTTGCCAATTCACTTCATTTTAATATGTAAATATTTGTGCTTAACACACAATATCCTGAATTCTAAATGAATGAAAATATTTTACTAGGAAATTTATTGAGTGCCAAAACATTTGACTCAATAAAAAAGCTTGACCAAAAATATAAATGCAAGACAGGCATGGTGGTACAAGCCTATAATTCCAGCACTCAGGAGACTGGGGAAGGAAGATGGAGAGTTGGATGCAAGCAAGGGCGACATAGGTGAGTTCAAAGTCATACTGGGTTACATAGTGAGACCCTGTCTCAAAAGAAAGAGAGAGAGAGAGAGAGAGAGAGAGAGAATTCCCTCCATAACAATGTCATGTCATAAAGTACACACAGTATGACACACTTTGGAGTTGTAAGTTATCAGTCAAATAAAATTAATTCATTTTAAAGGAGAAAAAAGGGACATCACTCAACAATTTTAATCTATAAGCACTCAGGAAGAAAACACAGTGAGGTGAGAAGCAACCGGACCACTTTATAACCCTAATTCTGATGAACTCTTGGAATGCTCTTTAACAAGTCAATCCACCATTACTCAGCCTCAGTTTCCTCTGTGGCACAATAAAGATATTTCATTCATCTTAACATTCTTTCCCAAGACTAAGCTAGCAACAGCATAAAAGTATCCTTGACATATAATCAATATTGCAAAAGTATTTGCTGAATAAATGAATAACTATAAAATTTAGCATTCATCTTGAAATATCTAAGAAGCAGAAAAAGAATATCTTTGAATTGGAAAAAAGATTGTTAATATGTAGGCAAGTCTTTTATGTCTTTTTATTGGAATAATATTTGGTTTTCTGTGATCTGAGATCAGTCAAAAAAGAATAAAAGGCCAAGAAGTTTTGATTATGGCCATTGGATGTAAATAAAAGAGATGTACTTTCAAGTGAAGTCAAGATTTTTGCAAGTATAACTTTCAGATCGTTTAAGATGCCAAAGGAACTATGGTTTATATTTACACTGATTTTAACAGTATTTTTTGTTTAAAATAATAAGTTTTTACTTTAAAAGTAGAAACATAAAGCTACTAATAAGAAAGTAAACTTGTGAGACATTTGGGAGTTTTTATCAAAGACATAGGTGGAATGGTAATATTGAGATTCTACCACAAAATAGTAGAATTGATACATGGTAGAATATTGAAGATTTAACCATTTGCAATCATAACAAAAAATCAGAAAAGAGGGATGAGGTAGTGAGTAGAATGAATGAAAAAAATGTGCTATTTAGTAAATGTGATGATAGGATGTTAAATTAAATATATATTTAAAGTAGAAAACCTGATGTAAGAAAACATTTACATAATCCACATCTTAGGTCAAATGTACAAAGAATAAAATGTCATTAGAAACATACACAAAGAAGAATAAGTAAATGCTCTTAATGCAGCTATCCAATATGAAATTAATTTATCAGAACTTGTGATTTGGGCTTTCCTAGTCAGAATCATGCCATCCTTTATTTCCTTCCATTAGTCTCTCCAACTGAAGTCTGAGACCTTTTGAACAATAAGGATGGTCATAGCCACAAGATCTAACATAGGTCCTAATTTATCAATGTCTAATTCATTCTTTTAGGGATGTTGCAAGTGTCACAATATACGAAACACTCTGCCAGACAGTAAGATACACTTGTAAAAGAAGAATAGCTCACACTCACACTCTGTCCCAGCTACTATTTAGAGAAAAAGAAAACGGGGGGTGGGGAGGAGGAACTACAAACACACAGCAGTGTTCTTGAGGAGAGACAAAAATATGGTAAGAACGTCTGGAAGGTGGAAATGGTCCTAAGGCACAGGGTCAGTGGTTTGGGGAAGTGGTTTCAAGGAAGTAACTTTTAAGCTGGGACTTCAAGGATAAGAAAAAGCAAAGAAGAGGGGGAAATGCCCCTAGTAGGTGGGAAAAGAAGTGACACTTTCAGGAAAAGAACAACTAAAATTCCAGTATGATAGAAGAGCTGACACAAAGAGAGAAGAGGTCTGATTGTGTGTAGAGGGAGTGAAGGAGGAAAATGCCAAGTTCAATTTCCTTCATTACATATTTAGAAAGATAATAGAATGCACCAGCTGAGTATACCACAGGGAAGAACACAGGAGGAAGACATGCTTGTGGAGACAGAGGAAATATTTTTGGTTTATACATTGAACTTTGAGGTCTCTGTAAGACAACCAAAATTTTTTACATATTATTATCTGAGCAGTTAAGAAATGTCTGAATGGGTTGGAGAGGTGCCCTTTATAAATTGTCAAAATATGTTAAGTTGAAGAAATTATTTTAGTACATACTTGCTAAGATGTTCAGATTTGGCTCTACACAATATATATGCACTTGTATTTGTAGAAGATGTTGTTTGAAGGATATTTATTGACTAATCCAAAAACCAAGTCAGTCTGTGCTTATATGAACTCTGTCTGTATATTTGAAAGAGCTTAGAAAAAGCATAGAGTAAGTTTTTCATATTCTGACACAAATCATGATATATAAATCTGTTACAATTCATAGCATGAACTAGTTAATTTCTAAGCAATGTAATCCTGAAATAAGTTATTTTTAATTTGGGAGGATATTTATTTATTTATATTTTTCCCCTTTTATTTTATCATTTGTACATTTACTTACATGTGTATACATTGTTTGTGCACCCCCCCACCTGCCACCTCCCACACTTCCAGGCAGAACCTGTTCCGCCCTCTTTATCTCCGATTTTGTTAGAGAGAAAGCATAAGAGACAATAAGACAGACATATTGTTTTCGCTAGTTTGGGATATTTATTTATACTGATAATGTCTCCACCAAAATCATGAATTTTTAATTAGTTACTAAAAACATCAGAAATGAAGAATTTATCCTTGTGTGCAATGAGCTGATTAACTTTATCCAAAAAAACCTCACAGTATTTAGGGCTTTTTTCTCAGGAATATTTTCTAAACCACTCTGGTTTCCTCTTTCCCACCTTTCTAGTTTTATGGAAATGGTGATATAAAATTCCAGTGAGGCAATATTTGCTCTAACCCAAGGTGCTTATATGAGGGTAATTACTTGACACCTGAACAGTATTTAGGTGCCCCAACTTCTAAGTGACTAATTTGTGTGGCATTTATTTATTACTGTTAAAATGTTAAAAATACATGATAAGGATAAGAATTGTGATCTTTTTTTTTCTTTCCCAATTAAGTTGAGTTTATCTTGCAATAGGGAATAATTTCAGTTATGGTTGAATTGGGAGTAAGAAAGAGTACACAGAGTCTCAGAGCACCTGGGCTTGGGGGACAGTGGGAGAGAGAAAGCAAGGGAAGCAGGAGGCTGTCTTAATGTCACTTTTGAATTGTGAAGTAGCAAGAGCTCACTGCTGCCAAAAAATCATGACATAGACCATCTCACAAATTAGGAATGGATTTTGGTTCTTTCTTATCTGCCTTTGCTATACTTGTGCTTAGATAGAACTCAACTAAATTCAGACTTCTTTCTTTGCCTTTTCTGTTCACTTAATTTTGTTTTGTTTGTTAGCTTCCAAAAGTATTCATTTAGTCTAAGGTTAGAAATAAGAATTAAAAGAGCAAAATGCGTTTGTTTAATGGAGTGAGAGTAACAGTAGATCTCTACGTTCTGTTTTTTTTAAAAGTTCTGGAATAATCCAGCTGCTAGTGAAATATCTTTATAAGCAGATAACAGCTAGAAACATTCACTTTCCATGGTTTTATATTACATTTGTGGAAAATCATACCTAAACAAATTATAATCATTAGTAAACAACTTATTATTGAAAGCTAACTGCATTTTGAACAATATAACAATTGGCAGGTAGTATGAATGAATGATTTTATGTTATAATTAAAAACAATAATTTACACTTGGCTTTAAATTACTATGCATAATTACTATACAAATGTTTTATTTGTCTAATTATGAAATTATTTGAAAGGGTTTAATGTGCTACTCAATTGAGAGCATTCTGGATAGCAAAAGGAAGGCAATTTGTGACTGAAGGTGGGTTTTTTTTTTCAGAATAAGCAAATCACAACAATAGAATTTGAGAATTGTCAATATTTTGATCTCATACAGCAAGACTTTACGTATATTAAAGTGCATATCTGATAGCTCAAGTGGTATAGTACTTGCCTAGCAACAACAAGGCCCTGAATTCAAACTGTAGTACTGAAAAAAGTGTATATTTGAATATATGTGAGTATTACAATTTAAAATAGGAATAACTATAGTTTTATTAATGATCAAAATGTTGTTAACAGTGAACTTATGGGTAGCATGTTATGTGAACTAAGGAAAAAGTCCACCTTGAGATATCTATATATACCAGATAATTTATATCACAGCTACCTGGAGGATCATCTGCTTTCTTAGGCTACTTCACATTCTCTTAAAGCAGTACAGGAATAATCCCCTTTCATATAAACTAAGTCTGATACTTACATTGGCCTTATTAAAGGCTATCATCCCCCTTATTGAGGACTGGCTTTTTTTGCTCCTAGTAACTTGTTCAAATGTTTATGTGTATCATGAATCATGACTTCAGGTAAAATTAATATAGGCCAAAAAGTAAGTCTTTCTCTAGAAATGTTTCTTCAAGTTTCTTATTGCTACTTATTGCACATATGATACTAGATAAAAGTATACTTCCTTTACACTAAGCCATGAATGTTACTTTTGGAGCTGATTAAGTAGCACAATAGATGTCATAGAACATCTCAAAACTGATTGAGGCTGAAATGCAGAATAAAAGCAATGGGGAGGGTCATAGTAGGTAATCATTTAGGATTTCCAGTGAAGAATCATTGTCAAAGACAGAAAACAAATCTTTATTTTTTCCTCTTTAGTGCTCATGTTGTTAGATGGTTTGTTGTTTAGAGTAGATGTCTGATAATAAGTGCTACCTTTGATTTTATTCTTTCCTAACAGTGAGTTCTCAGCAATATACATACTTAGCTCTTCTGAGTGTTTAATACAACTCCTTTTAGTATTTTATATATGATTTTGCTCAGCAGATTTGTGTTATTAAAATGTATATAACAGCATATTGAACATTTGGTAATTCACACAGGAGCTAAACAATCTTATTTATTGTTAACATTCAACTAGTCCCTCTGCATACGTCTTGCAGTAGCTGTCACAAAGTATTTAGACATTTTTTAATTTTAAGCATTACCATGATTTTATTTATGTAGGATAGAACTTATAAACCCTTCCTCCATTAGATTAGGCTTCAAACATTCAATAAAACACATTTACTGTGTCCAAGATTAAATCATACATTGTTTAAAATTAATTATTCCTTTTTAATTGCATTGTATAAACAGAAATGACCTGTTAATTTAAAGAAAATCTATCAGCACAAAATGAATTCACTCATATAAACAAGCAAGATGAACTTGACCTTGTTTGAACTTGTTTTGATGTGGCCCAGATGGTAGGCTACATGCTTGAATAGCAGGCTAAAGCTGAGGAAAAACTCATATAGCAAGATCTAGATTTATAGCCTTCTGCAGATTCCTACCTTGTATTGTCCTTTCAGCATCTGTTCTGCCGCCACTGCGGTCAGCTTCTATCTCTGGGGTCAGAGAGTCTAAAAGCACAGAAAGGTAAGAGTGACATATATTTCATTTGATTCCTATTGTCCTTTAGGAAAAAAAAAGAGCAACCTGTTACTTCGGTGCTGAATTAAAATCACATAAATCTTTGTAATCTTTTAAAGGTTGAATAGAAACTATAACCATAAGAATTTTCAGGAGATTTGAATAGATAAGCAATGTAATAATGTTCATAAGATAGGATGGGAGTGGAAGTTCTTACAATAATATTTTATCATGTTTCAGCAGAAAAAGATTTTGTTAAGCCCAAAAGCAATGCCAGGTCCCAGATACTGGAGTTAAATAACACAAAAGAGTAGAAGCACCTATGAAATAAAGCATTTGCCCCAAAACATTTCTCCTACCACACTTTCAGCTATTAGTATATCTGAATGAATCACAAGGCATAGAAATATGAAAAATAAGTACAAACACATGTCTAAATTGTCCTTTGAGTATAGAAATCAAATCTGGTTGTGCATAAAAATATACCTTCTTACCATTTAAGACCCTGAGACTGTCTGTTGATGCTGCTTGTTTTAGCGTCTGTTCTGCTTGCTCACGCCTTTTTGTCTCAAATTCAAGTGCTTCCTGCAATTTTCTCTTTGCCTTCTTCTCCTTCTTTAGTCTCTTTTGAACTATGGCTAGAAAAGAACATGTTACATTACTTTTTAAAGATTTTTTAATGTTGTTAATTTACAAATGGTCTACAATTTTTTTTACTTTATCATTATTTTTTCATGCTGGTCAGAGTCTACCCACAAGGAGGAAGTTAAAAAAGAAAACACCTTTACCTAAAATAATTCCCAATAAAATGTCCAAGGAAACCAATTTTCATTTAGCCTTGAACTATTACATTACCAGAATGATTTTAATTGTCCTGTGTAGAGAGATAAATTTAATGGGATGCTAATTTTAGTAAATATTTGTATTCACCAATAAAGGAAGCTTGATTAAATGAATTTTGTAGCTTAGTTCTCTGCCCTTGAATCAGGTTAGTGCAGAGTACTGAGTAGTGCAAGCTTTTATAAACAGGTCTCCCATCTCCTCAAAAGACATTTCCCCTAAAAATACTGTGTATAAAATGTTACACCAACTCAGTTTTTAATAATTCTTTCTTGACATTCTAGAAAATATAATAAATGTTTTTTACATGAGGAACAAAATATCCTTAATTATTGTTTAACATATACAAGCAATAATTTGTTTGGATGAAGCTATTATCATTTTTCTCAAAGAATAATTTCTTCATAGCAAATTTATAGCATAATAGCATATTTTAAGAAAATGATTATACTTTTACTCTGCAGGAATCTGGTGGAATGTAAAACTTCACTACTAATAATAATGCACCTCTGATAACAATGTTTTATATAAAAAGTAGGTGATGATATAAAAAGTTGCTTATCATACATTTTTCTCCTATGGAACAATTAAAATATTGTTACATAATTAATAAATACTAACCATTAAGTATACTTCACAAAATGTAAATGAACTTACTGAAAGTATAATTAAATTGTTTTAACTTTGTCTACATGTAAATGTATAGGATTAGGCAGCATATGAAAGGCATCTATCTGTTTTTATTTGAAATCATCTTTTTTGATCATTGATAAGCATTATGGATGATAATGGGACAAAATTACTATGACTAACTCTTTTCTAACACTATTGTTAGTCATGAAGAGTAATCTTTGCAAGTTTATTATTTGATTTCTTACTACCCACTAAGAACAACCCTTTAACACAATATTTAGTCAAAAGGTAAAATAAAGTAATAATGGTTAAAATATGTGAATTTCACTTTCTAATCTCTACATCTCCTTTTCTATTACTAATATAGTAATATTACTGCTTGGATGGCAGATCATTAGCTTCTTGGGTTTATTGTCATTATATCATACATTTTAAAAACTTCTTTGCCAAAATGTACATTGACTATAGTAAGAAAAATAATTGTAACATTTCATGTAAATCCTAATTTCCTTTACATAACAGTGTGAAAATCATATGTTTATCTTAATAAAATTATTTTCCTTCTAATTCCCTTTCCAAAGATGATTATGGATGTCTTTTTGCAAAGAAACAGTAATGTTTGAAATGTTTATTTAAACTACATGCTCTCATGGTACTAACAGCTCAATACCCAGCACCCTTCCATTGACCATTCATTTTTCCTTCTGTGTGATTGATTGCTGTGTTTTGTCTTTGGAGTAATATTCTACTTCAATAGTCACATTCATAACAGATGAGTTTTGATAATGATAACCTTTAATTCTTAATCAATTAAATGGGAAGTTTGATCTGTGAATGTTTTGCCCTCTAGTGGTTAAAGGATTAAAACAGAATAAATGTAAAACTTCCTATATGGTTGAAACCAATAAATTTCTGAAGGTCTCTTAAATATCCAAAGGATTATTTTAGGAATTCAAGGGTCTGTCTTTCAATCTTGTAAAATTAACTTCTCCAAATCAGAATGAAATCAAGACATAGCTATTTGATGGAAAATGGTATCCCAGACTGGACACTAAGACCAAATGGTATCCCAGATTGGACATTAAGACCAAACTTCCTTATTCACTTAGAAAGCATCCTTTGTCATTGTTTACCTTGATTTAATTATTGTAGTACCTTAATCTAAGTGAAGCCGTATTATTTAGAACTGTGCCTGAGTGACAGCTTAACCTTATTCCAGGAACTCACCAGCTTTTGTCCCATAATAACTAATGAAAGAACGTGCTAAGCAGAAACTGATATTTAAATAACAACATCAAACATACAGAAGGAGAATATGTGGAACACTTATACTGGATACTTATAAATGAGAGAAAAGGAAATGTCCCTTTTCTAGAACCCTTACATGAATCTGATAGTTGAAACAAGTGAGAGGTGTAAATACTCTTCAAATTCATGCATAAACATACAAAAATGAATGACCTTCAAAATTATCTATAGATGCATTGTACAACGTTTAAAAGAAGCAATTCCCAGATCAATAATATCATTATTTTTACCCAATGAGAATTTATATTAGTTTATACTTTGTGTACTTGACCTTGCTGAATGAAAATGAGGCATTCAGAAAGAAAATTATACGAACACTTAAGTTCAGTCATTTGCTCAGATATTCATCAGTCTTCAATTTCAGTTGATAAATATCTTACTAAACAGGCTTTGCTTGAATAATCAGTATTTTCTATTTTAGCTTTATGACATTAACTCTTAAGATTTTCAAAAGGCAATTGTGAATGAACATGAAAGTTTTATTATGCTGTCATCTTATCAGAGCTCATTTTTAACTTAAAAAATATGGATTTGCTAAACTCTGTAAACAATAAAAATAATAGAATCAGTGATGTGTTGGATCATTATAATCCCCAGACTTAACAAAAAAAAGAAAAAATGTGTACTTTAGACATTAAGAAATAAAATGAGCATAGAACTCAAATTTTACTCTAAAAATTAACAAAAAAGCTGCCATCTCAAAGTAAATAACTAACCATCACATATATTATTATGTTTACCATTTTGGTTATAGTATTAAACTTCATTGGAATTTCAGAAATACCTCTGTTCTTTTGTTCCATAGCCAGCTGCTTCTCAAGTGTTTCTCTTAGTTCTCTTTCCCTTAAAAAATCCATCTTCAACTCTGTTTTTTCCAGTTGGACCTGTTTCTCTTGAGCTCTGGCATTATCTATGGCAACTTTCAAGAGTCCCTGTACAAAGACGGTATTCAGATTGGTAATATTTTGGTACAAAGCACATTTCATTCATTACTTAAATGCATTTTAGAAGAGAAGAACCCACTTATCAAATCCTTCAATTCTTGTGCATTCACCCTGCACTGACTAGTACAAATAATATAACTAAGAACAAAACTTCTAACTCTAATTAAACTATTTTAAGAACACAAATATTTATGGCATTCAGGTTCCAGGGCTTCTAATTAGAATATCTAGATCCAAAACTAAATGAGGGCAGCACAAAAGTATGTCCACAAAACAAGGACTGAGAAGAAAATTAGGCTGAAATTCTTCCACAAGTAGTTATCGGATGTGGTTTATGCAGCCCTATGTGATCCTGGCAGTCTCCCCATTCTCTTGGAGCTCATTCTCTCACTCCCTAGCAAGATTACACCAGCTGCAAAAGTCTTCTTTGTGTTCTTCCATTCAACAATTCATTTCTGCCTCAGTAACTTTGCTCTTTCTGTTCCCTTCCTGAATGCTTTTCCTTCAGATCTTTGCATGGCTCACAATCTCATTTCACTTCATCTTTGCTCAAAGTCACCAGTCAAGATGGTCCTTCTTACTGCTCAATTTGTAAGAACTCTCCACTGTATCTTGTTACTCCCTCCTTAAAATTCTTCATAGCATTTACCATTATGCAATATTGTCACATATTTATTTGTTTACTAATTTATGTTGTGTTTCTTCTACTAAAATGTAAGCTCTCTGAGGTAGGGATATTTTTTTCTTATTTAGTACTATGTCTCCAGGGTCTAAACAGTGGTTAGAATATACGAGATATTTAAAAATTTCATGAATAGAAATTATAATAGTGTCATATAGTGATATACAATACATTTAATAGATCTAAAACATAATGGCTTACTGTATTTTTAAAAAGTCATTGTAATAGTAATCTCAGTATAACTTTTAGTAAGCTATTAGACATCATAATAATTCAAAAGAGCATATAGCATATTATTTTTTCCTTATACGAAACTGTAGAACAGGAGGTAGAGCAGGTCCTGCCTTGGGGTGTTGGCATCAGTGGGAGGGAGGAGGAGGTGGGGGAAGGGCATGGAGGGTGAATACGGTGCAAATACTGGGTACACATGTATGTAAATGAAAAAATGATACCTGGTGAAACTATTCCAGGAATGGGGGAGGGGATGATAAAGGAAAATGGTGGAGGGGGTGAATTTAAGTATGATATATTTGATATATTGTAAGATCTTTTGTAAATGTAGCAATGTACCCCTACCCAGCACAACAATTAAAAAAAGAGCATGCAGTAAAAACCAAATTTATTTATTCATATAATTAATTATGCAGTTATGGAGATAGATAAATAAAATTTGACTCATTTTGTACTTTAAAAATTAGCAGTACTTTGAAGTTTTGGAAAATAAGATTATGAGAATATGTTAACCATAAGAAAAATATTCTGTATACGTTCTCTGCTTAGAGTCTTTGGAATTTTGTGATAAAATCACAAGTAAAAATTATAGCTTAAAATTCTATCTTCATCAATTCTGCTATACAAATAGCTATTCTGAAATAGAAAGTACTTTGCCTTAGTCTGTGAATGTCAGAAACTGAAATATTCAATTGAAACTATACATGATATAGAAGTTGATGCCATCTGTAGACGAACTCAGTGCCTAACAAGAGTCAACGGAACAGTTTGAGTCAGTATAACCAGTATGCCCAAGAGAGAAGTAGCCTAACTTACCCTGAATATGGCTTTTTGTATTACCATATGTCACTTTTATTGTCTTTTGAATAAGTCTAAATTATTTCACGTTTGTTATACCTAATCCTGAATTTCGTGGTACAATTCTCATGCTATGAAAGAAAGTGGAGAAGTGTTTCTATGTGGCAGCTTGCCCCTCCCCACTCTTGTTGTTTAACCATAAAGCGTAGCTGCCAAGGAAACTGCCAACTTAACTTAATTCAGCAACATTCATGTATATGTTTCTTCTTCATCAGGAACAAACAATTAGTAACAAATGAAAGAGATCATTACATCAAGTGCCCTTTTAGATCACCCCAATTAAAACTTTAGTTTAGCTGTATTTTAATTCTAAGATACCAAATTCTAATTTTCTGCTCTGATTGCTCTTGTTGACTTATCTTTGAAAGATGTACTCTCTGTGCAATGTCTAGAGATTATTTAGCAAGATGCCAATGTTGGCACCACTTAATGTGTTGATTGGTTGTATTATCAGTAGCTGTTTAAAATAAATTACTATTAAACTATTATTGTCCTTGGCTGACAAAACACAATATTTTGGTGTTCTTTAAATATGAAACAATCATTATGAATAAACATGTTGAATAATGTTAAACTGCAACTCTAATTTGTGTAATTTTATATTAATATTTGTTTATAAAGAATGAAGTTGCTCAGAGCATTTATATTTGTTTCCTTTTGTTACAGTTCCTGTTAACATGGGTAATGGTTATATTATTACCTATTCCTGATGGTTATGTCTGAAAAATATTAGTTTTTAAGATCCTGCAGCCTCTAGGGACTACTGATAAGCTATATAAAATTAAATTTAATCTTTAGACTTCAAATCAGTTCACATCAGTGGGAGTCCAGTGTGAACAAAAATCTACACCACAGCCAAATATGGATATGCAAAAGTATATTATTTCCAGTGATAGCTCTGCTGCAAAAAATATGGAAAAATGATTAAATCTCAGTGCAGCAGGGGGGCTGGGAAAAGGCAATAGCAATTAATGTTCACAATATCTACAAATCATTAGGACACAGTTCTAACCATCAGTGATGATACTTTCAGATTTGTGCAACTTCTGTAAATTTTTCTGGTAAATGGTGTGCAAAGGTCACACTAAAAAATGCTGTGTCTCAGGTGGACAGGCAGTATCTCATAAAATGCTTTGACGACAGTGTGAAGTACAGTAAGAGACAGACAGCTTAAAGCATGAATTTCTTCCGAGGGGAGTTCAGTTCTCAGGCTGCAGAAGTTGTATCGGGACAGTTCTTAAAGCATCACATTTTAAGCTTATTCAATGTCACAGTAATGACAAGAGAAAATGGTTGACTGATCTTAGATTTCTTTTTCATAAGTGAGGAATGATGGTTGTGATAACACACAAATGTATTTGTTTTCTAAATTTATCTGCTTTATAAGTAAAATTATTTTTATTGTTTTTCAGAGAATAAATCTATTTAAAAAGCAAGAAGGTGGGGAGACACTACAGTTGATTTAGCAATTTTTCTACTATATCTGTAGTTTAACAAGCAGACATATCTACCTGTACAAGAGGATTTCAGGTAATACTCATGGATGGAACATTTTTAATGTGCTAATGATATCCAGGAGTAAAAGGTGAATTGACTCACATTTGTATTTTATGCAAGTTTATTTCAAAATCACATGATATACAGGTTCTACGAGTATCACTGAAACTTAGGTAACAAAATTTGTGCTCCATAATGTATTGCTGATAGTGAGTAAAACCTTAGTCCAAAAAGACTGTAGTAATCACTCATTCTATTCAAAAAATTTTTGTTAAATCAAGGTTCAGAAGGATCAGTTGACTCATCCAATATCCCAAATTAGTGTGTTGACTAAGCCTAGACCAGAACCTCGTGTATTTAATCTTCCTTTCTTTTCCTTTTAGTATTTCCCTAATGACTTTGCAGAATGACAATGATTTGGACCCTTTGGAATCTGGCCTTTTGTAAATTAAAAAAAGAATGGCAGACAGTATCAACTGATGCATTAGCGTAGAGTTTTTATAACAAAGATAAAACTACACTCAGTCTAACGTTATGATTATTGTTCTCCAAAATTGATGCATAACAGTTTCCTCGTGAAAAAACACCTCTGGCAAAAATACACTTTTGTGAATATTTCAGTTTTGTGTGATAATATGGCAACATGGACTCTGAAATCAGCATGCCGGTGTTTAAATCCAGACTATGCCCCCACTCTGGGACCACTGCTCATCTCCATCTCCATATAAGTAAGATGGGAATAACAATACAATACACTGTACAGACTGATAAAGAAGATTAAATGTAAAACATACATACAGACACATTAAAATCATCCACTAAGTAGTCACACTATTATTGTTATTGAATAGTTCAGCTTTTTGAAGAGATAATTGTTATTCTCACAGAAAGCTGTGTTTAGAACCTTGGGTATACTTTATTGTTTTTATGGTCCTTTCCAAATTGCTGATGGGAACAAAAGGAAGAAAAAGTCATATTACATAATTATGATTAAAAATAAAAACATGATATAATACCAGTATGTCTGATTTTAGCCTCCTCATATTTTAAACCCAATGTTTCATTTCCTGAGACTTTTTGAAATGTTTTCTCCTGATTTTTTTACCTGCCCTCTATTACAAATAAATGTATATATTAATAATGCAGATGAATAAACTATCAATTTCATTTCAAGGTATAAAAATAAAGTAACATTACTGCTATGACACTGAAATGTAAAATCTTGAAAATGGATAATCTGAGTTTCTCAGTCTTACTACTTAATTAACGTCTTCTGCATTTTATGTCCTCTTACACAGAAATACAGAATACTTCAATCAAGCTTCTAGCTATCATACATCCGTCATGTCAAGTATCATGAATGCTTACCTTATTCATAATTAAATTTTGTAGTCTTTACCCCTTTCACATTTCCATTTTTGCTAATCATCCTATTATTATTTTACTATTTTAAGCATTTAAGTCATTTTTAAAATCAGATAAATGAAGTAAATAATTTGCTCCAAAACCTATATAACAATACACTTGGGATTTATAGCATGAAAGTTGAGATTGAGAATAATGAGCAGAATTCTCCTTTCAGTGTGTTTCCTGGTAACGAGTATTTGAAGGTGTTGTAACCAGTTATTGACACTAAAATTATTCTTCACATGAAATCTCATAAGGTGTTCTCCAAGGATATGTTTGGAGGAGGAAACCAGGATGGAAGATAGAACATGCTGAAAAAAATCCACATAAAATAAATAAAAGAAACTATAAAACAAAAACTGAAATGTAAAATTACTATTTTTTTTCCTGTGACTATCTTTATATATTATTGCTTTAAGTTTTGAAAAAAATTAACTCAAGTGTCAGAAAGAGTTGTTTACCTCTACGAGCAAATAAGAGTCTGATGCCAATTTCTTACATGTAAATATAGTATTTTTTTACAGGTCTTATTTTAAAACAGAAAGAAATGGCATGTGAAAATTTATTGCTGATCATGGTATTATGGAATAAATGTAGTAATCATTACAAATTTAAGAGTTATCAAATTATAATATATCATAAAATTATATCATTTATTTTTAGTGCAATAATGTTTTAAACATTATTTTACAGTATTTGGGGCATTAACTCTAATAAAAATAAAGCATTTTCAAAGTAAATACGATCTTTAAACCTGCTACACAAGAAGTATGTTACCATTTTGACATAGAAAGTAGAGAACCCATTATTTATACTTAAAACTGAAAAGGAAATTGATGTAGGCAGAATTAATTACTCAAATTAAAATTTAGACAGCAAACACATTTACACTATATGCCTAATAAGCCATGGTCATGGCTATTTCTACATTCTATACCATTCCTACAATATTACTATAACTCAATTAAATGTGGCAATAATAAGAGTTTGTATCTATGACCTTTTATAAAATGATGTGAAATCATTACTGAACATAAATCCAGTGTATGCATTGTGTGTTTGTGTATCTGTGGATACAAATGAATTTATTTAAATGTATATATACATATATCTCTGTGTGCAGAATCCAATAAAAATTTTAATCTTTTTATTTAACTTTTTAATTAGCATATATGAATAATATGAGGGAAAGTCATTGTGACAATTCCATACATGCATACATGTTCACCTCCTCTCTTATATTTCTATGCTCCTATCCATCCTCTTTTTTTCAGTGTTTGGTGAGATTCATTATGCAGTCTACATGTATATATTTCATATTTATTTCATATATATTATTGTACTTCAATCAGAAACATATGTTTAAGTGTATATACTGTGCACATATTAAATACATAAATATACTATGCCTACATCTATGTAGACACAGATGTGGGTGTAAGATTGAAGTGGACATAATTTGCTTAAATGAAACATGCTAATTTTAAGTGTTCTTTCTTTATCATACCCAGCTCTACAATTTGGAGCTAGAAATAAGTAATGTTTGTCTTGACGATGATCCTACCATTCATTCTTTCAAAACTATGTACTCAGGGCACATGACTGGAAAAAAGGGTGTCAGATCTAGAGCCAGTTCCATAAATAAATTACTTGTCTAAAATCTCAGCATTTGAAAGCTGACATTTTATTTTCTGGTTTTGTTCCCCTTTCTTTCAAAGAAATAATTAGTTTGGAGTGGTGTGGGTGGCATCTTTAGTTTGGTATTCCTGGCTTAGAATGGGTGAATGAATACACCCAAACCATCAGTTCTTGACCTAGAACTATGGCGGCCAGTTCATGTTCACATCAGTGTGCCTGTTTACACTGACAAACCAAGAAATGTTTTCTATGCTGAAAGAGAAATTAAATTCTCCCTAGTCTGGTTAAAGATCTTTTAATTAATGAAGATACAGGCAAATAGTTTTTTCTTTGATTCATGTGGAGTTGTACACATAAGAAAATGAATTGTTCCCCTACTTTTATGAACTAAGATTGAAAAATATTGGGGGATATTTTCTGAAAGTATTTATTTAACAAGGGAGAAATTCACTGAAAACTTTACCTCATAGAAAAATATTTGAGGTTATTTTAAAGTATAATCATGATTATACTTATTTGGTCATGATTAAATTTAGGTTGGATTGAAGACTTATTTCAATTACTGAGATATAAAACCTTAATGTTGAGTACAGTTCTGGAGACTCTAATTACATTAGTATTAAAAATGCTATATTAATAGATGAAAAGATATGTTACATTAAAGATATGTTATGTCCTTGGAGAGGTAAATAAAATTAATTACATTTCTACTGGGAGAAAGTTTAATATGATAGGAAGTATGTGTAGGAAAATGTCACTTAGGATTGAGTGTTGGAGTAAAAGTTAAACAAAAAAACTTATGGGTGATAGCATCTGCAAGCACATGCCTACATCTAGCTACTACAAATATGAAGAAGAAATGGTGAAAACCTCCATCTGGAGTCCACATGACCACTTCATGTGTGGGCAGGAAAATTGTGCTTTCTTCTGTCCCAAACACTCTTATTATCTTGGCTCCATGCTCTATGTTATTGTTAGCTGTAAGTATTTTTGATTCATAGTGTACTGTACGTAAAATATACATCCTGAAGACCACATAGGAAATCCGTGGAAAGTTTTCATGGCTTTTTGAAGTCTATTCTTTGAAGAAACCTTATTAGTTGAGTCAAACTTATTTATGAAAGAAGGGATTTTTTTTTTGGATTCCTCTATATTAGACATATTTAAAATAACTAAACATATCACTTCCCCACTGAGGCCAGCAGTTTAAAATATCTAAATATTTATTAGAACTTGTGTGCCGTCATTTAGTAAATCAAACCAACTTAAACAGCTAAATTTGTTGGCAATAAAGATAGGATTAAGGCAGAATGGCTTTTTAAATGCTGGTGTCATTTTCACCTAAGTTTTTAAAATAGCTTAATATGCCTATTCCTAAACCAATTTAATTATTAGCGTAGCAAGTTTAAAATATACGTTTACTGGGGAAAAGTTTAATACCATGGCTTATTTTATATCCTGAATGATTAAGTTGGAACATTTTCCTTTCTTACAGAATGTACAAAGGCCTACCTGTATATTGGTCAGCAGGGTCTCTATGGAAGACAGTCCATCAGGAAACAGAAAAGGAGATGGGAAACCTGGAGGTAGTGGTTGTCCATGCCCAGTTAGAGAAAGTTTGTCGAGGCTGTCTCTTGCGGTTGGTGTAGAAAGTGGGGTCTCATCTGTATGTGATTGAAACAAAAATATAGAACAAGTTACGCTTGTCTGTTTTTATTAGACCTCAGTAATGGCTTCCCTAGTGGTTTCCAGAACATTTATTGCAAATTGGTTCCTGCTATCAGGAGAAAATGCTTTCTGCTGAATTTTCTTTAATGAAAAAGCTGTGGAGATGCAACAAGATAACATTAATGAGTAACTTTATAAGCCTTTTAAATGCAGTCTCTAATGAGACTGAGTTTACAGTGCCATAGAATCTTTTTAAAACAAATATTATCTCATATATAGTTGTGATAATATATTCAGGCTGACTTTATGGGCACCTTCCCAATTATCTCATTTTAGTTTGTTCTGTCTGGATTGACAGTAGAATATTTCTAGAGCTTCATACAAGAGAAATGCTTTATACATCAGGATGTTTTCTTCCCAATTAGCCTTTTCTTTGTATCAAAATGTTTTTCAAATATATTCCTAAGAATTTACAAATACATTATAATTAAGACCTTTCATTTTAGATCTAAGAGAAAAACTAAAATCCAAACAGATTCTTTCTAAATTACACCTGAATTTCCGCTGTCATTAAAGCTAAAGACCTAATTATCTTGAACTTGAAAATTTTTTACCTTCATATTGGAAACCATGGTTTTTATACATGAAAACTGGATCTGAAGAAAGAGTAATACAACTCCCAACCAATATTTAGAAAACTGAATTAAAAATTGCATAAAATAAATTAGTCCTTACTTCGTTTTTGAATATTCTTCAACGTTTTAAGCAATTTAGAGTGATGCCCAAACACAGATTCATATTACTCTCAGGATGAAACCTTTTTTTCAGTTCTTTATTGTTTAACCATTTTTATAATTTCTAATGAAACAGATATAAGTTATGACTTATTTTAGCTTATTGCAATCACAGAGAAAATTTTACTCAGGGCAGGATTCTCAATTTTGTAAATATTTTCATATTTCACCCCAGGAAAATTAATCAGCTCAATGTGTTTGCACAGTCCAGATACTATCTCTCAATTTTGCAAGTTGCTAAAAACTTCAGCACTTTTGCCTTACTCTCATAACTTAGTCCACTGTTCTTCTGGATCATTCTTACGTTTTTCATTACAACAGCTAACCACATAGCATGTTTTCCAACCACCTCTCTGGACGGAAATATTGTGAAAGCCACTACACTTCCTTGTCCCTCATAGCGTCTGAACATGTTAAATTCATCTCCCTCACCTTTCCACATTTCTACTTAATGAACCAAAAGGAAAGAAAGGCAGGGGAGGGAAGTAACAGACAAGGCATCCTATTAACTCACTCCTCTCACACTCACTCATTCACCCCTCTGCAGTTTCTTCTTGCACTCCCTTCTCTGTTAACTTACTGACAGATGATCAGAGGCAGCAGGTATTAGAAAAAGAAACAGAGTGAGCAACTAAGGACTCCTGGTGTCATCATTTTTTTTTTTAATCACACTTGTCACCAAGATTAGAGAAGGACCGCAAGCAGTGCAGGGACAGGGCTACTGCAGGGCTAATGTGAGCAAGTGATCCTGGACACCATTTACGTAGTGTCATAAATTATTCCTCCAGACCAAGGCTGCTAGTGTTTTCTCATAATAGCTCTGAAAAGACACTTGTTAAACATCTATGTGCATGTGAAATTGTTTAAGAATGGAGAGCAATATTTTTTGATCAACATCACCTTAGCTGTCACATGCTAAAGAAAATGTGGCTTAATAGATCATGGGAATAATAATTGCTTGTCTCTTGAAGAAAGGCATAAAATCAGATGACCACCTGAGGTTGCTTTTATATTTAGCATCTATTACTTCACAATTCTTAAAAACTGTCCACGAAAAAAAGAAGTAAATGTATGTACACACATATGATTATAAGTTGCACTACCATGATTATTTGATCTAACTTTAGTGCATTTGTGATTGACTATAATTGGCTGCTTTGTGAATTAGATCACTCAATCACCATTACGCCTGCACTCATCTAGCCGGTATTTACTTAAAATAATGCACTAGATAACAGAGGTAGAATGCAAAAAGCACAATCCTAAAGCCTCAAGAAGCTCAAATAGACTAGAGTTACTGCAGCCAATTGTTAAATAGCTAATTCCTACAATTAGTAAAAACATCCTTTACTTTGTTTATCCCAGTCAAGGATTAAAATAGTTTTGTGTTACATGTAAGCGCATGTGTATTCATGTGTGCACGTTTTTTCCAGCTGTTGCTTCAATTGAATTCCATGTGGTCTTCATGGTTCCAGCTATGAGAATGGACTGTTATTTAGTACAAATTTGTTTGATTGGACTCATTCGTTTATCACTTATAGTGCAGAAATTATATAAGGCTACTTTAATTCAAATTTGATTGTTTCTTACAATCAAATTTAAGGCAGAATGATTATTTTAAAATGGGAATAAAGGGTTATTCTTAAGATCAATGCACATTTTTAAAAAGAAGACAAACAAACTAATCAAAGTTCAAACAAACTAAAAATATTCCTTTGGGCTTAACTACCTATTATCTGAGAAAAAGTTGTCATTTCATGGCAATTAACATCATAGAATGTCTGTTTTACTTCCTCCTGCAAAGATTGTAAAGTTAAGAACATGGCTCTTCCTTTTTAAATAAAAGTGACCTTTGATATCCTAAATGTTCTAGGAAGATTAAAGCAAAAGTTTGAGAGGCCAGAAAATATGGTAGCTTTGACATCTCATAATCTCTACCGACTTCAAAGTGTGAATGATGAAGCACACACTCACAAAATACCTTATTTCCATTTGATGTGTCTGTATATATTTTTTAAAGTTTATCTTTAAAGACAGTTGGCTTGTCAGATATCATGATTTTCAGATTATTATACCATTTGTCAATGTAATCTGTTCATTTTTAAATTTTTGTTTCAAACTAATAGAAAAGTTACAAGAATTGAGTAAGGAATTCCTTTGTACTGCTATGGTGAGATAAAAGGTGACCATCAAAATATATGTCCATGTCTAATTCCTGGAATCTAGTAATGTTATTTTATCTGAAAACAAGGTTTTTCACAGACATCATTAAGTATTTTAAGATGAGATCACCCTGGTTTGGGGTGGGCCTAGTTCCAATGCCAAGTGTCCTTATAAGACAAAGGCAAAAGATTTAAAAGAGAAAGAAGAGAAGACACAGAGAAAAGGAGGAGGCAAAGTGACAAAGAGGCAAGTAATAGAATTCTGTGGCCCTTGTCAGAGAAGGAAGACAGCCATCAGAGCTAGATGAGGCATTGATGCTAGCTCATAGATCAATGGTTATTTTTAAATTTCTAAAAAGATAAGTTATTAACTTTAAAGGATTCTTGAATTTTAATTCAGCTACAGGGAACTACAGCAGTTTTCTAAAGAAAAATTGAATAGCAGATATTATAATTTAGCAAGCAATTTCTTTTTTGTCCAAAAACCACTGATTAACACAATCAGTAATTGTATAATAAGTATGTTGACAATTACAACAACATATAATCAGCTGGACTAATAGACAATAAAGTAGAATTAGAAGAGAAAAATATTTATAAAATTTAAAAATGAATAGGGGACAAAACATTTCATCCCCTTCATCACCTCATGTCATGATTTTACTCATATTTTAAGTCACTTGTCTCATAAGTGAACATCAGTAAGATTGATGCCTCTGAAAGACAAGATTTTTTCCCCTCCAATCTTATCACACATAACAATTTGCAGGATATCCTAAGGAACAGTTTTGTTTAAAAGAGTAATGGTCCTCCATTTTTAAAATGTTTTCTTTCCTGTTAATAAAATCTAACTCAGTTGTTATTTTCACTATTGCCTTTGGGTTTGAATTATATATTCTTTTAAGTGTGTGTGTATGTGTTGATCTCTCATGTCTTATATTATCTTATAACTTGCAAGTATTAAAACATTCAATCATTTTTAGAAATCCACTTATTTTATGACATTCATATTTGTACATATCAATGTGAAAATGATAGCATTATTAATAAATGGAAAAATCTCCATATTTAATGGTTATTAACAGATCAAAGGTTTGCTAGAAAATTATATTTCTATACTGGCAAAGTGAAAAAAATGTTGACAAAAAGTCTAGAGAATATGGTACATTCCATTCAGAAGTGAATTATTATTAATAAAAATATAAATTTTCCCTGTCATTTTCATCAATCTCTTATCATAATGTACAATAGTATGTTTACAAGTATTTTTATATCTCCACCAGGAAAATCATTCAACTGAAATAAAAACATGAATCAACTAAAAATTAAGTATTGGTGTTTAGAAAAAAAGCATTTCAAAATTATATCCAGAAATAAGGCACAGATGCTTACACTGAGTTCAACCATAACTACAACCCTGGTTCATTCCTACTCTAGGCACTCTGGCTTTAATTTGTAAGAAAAACAAGAATAAAATTGAACAATATGACCCTAGAATGTAATCTTAGATCAGAAAATGGTCACATAATTTTTTATTGTCAATTTCTCAGAAAATAAGTTTTGAAACACCACATTAGAATTTATACTCATGACTCTAAATCTTCCAATGTGTATAAAATATCTAGGGGTAGCATAGACTAAGACCAATTTCTTACATTTATTTCAAAGCTCATTTTCAAAACTCTCAATTTAAAATTACCACCAAAATTCTAAAAAATTGATGTCACAATCCTGTATTCAATATATTTATGGTAAAATGAAAAGCAAACCATGTTAAATGCAGAAAGTATTAGTTCTGATCCTGGCTCTATCATAGTCCACCAGATTTTAGAGCACCAAAATCATCTCTTATAAGAGACACATTTGGTTTATGTATTTTAAAGATTACTACAAACACAAAGGATTGTAGTTTAAATTTAACTAGATTGTGTATGTGAAAAACTTTGCATAATATGCAGTAGTATATTAGTATAAAGCATGCAGAAATAAGTTATTAACAAGTAACTAAAAGTATTATAAATTTCACTTTGGAAATTTGACTTCAATCTGGCCTGGAGGAAGTTCCATTTTTGTGCAGTTTGCCTGTTGTTTCTTTATTATTTCTCTTCAATAAGGCTTGTGATGAAGATGTATCATATTAATAAGATAGTTATTCCTCTACATCAACTGCTTTATATAAACTAACCCTGAGTAGTTTGGGGAACAGTTAAAATTAACTATGATGGAAACATTCAGAAAGAGTAAAAGAACATGAATAAGTTCATCAATTTCTCTTGACACAGCAGAACCTATAGGAAGTTTGTATTAACTTATACAAAAAGCAAACAGTATAGGTTTCATAGAAATAGGCTGAGAGGAACATAAAAACACTTAAGAGGTTTTGTGCACTGACATACCTCAAAGAGCATTAGAACTCTGCATTTCGAGTTTAAGTGAATAAAGTAGAGTTAATATGAAAAGGACAGTACTGTAAATATACACTTGGCAGGATGTCGGACATTTGCTAAAATTATACCAAGCTCACAGTTTTGCCTAATTTAATTAATAAACTATTTATTGTACACAAACACAACTGTTGTCTACACAGGTGGTTCTTAACTTTTAATCATTCAGTTTAAGATACTAAAGAAAGTAAGGGACCACTCCTTAAATGGTGAGAGAGCATACAATCTCAGCTACCTGATATGAAGTAAACATATTATTTCTGCTGAAAGATTATGTGAATGAGATGAGGTGAGGCAAAAGCTGGATGAATACAGAATGCAAGAATGGGAAGCATAACTGTCTTCGAGTTATACCACATCCATGATAGCACAACTAAAAACAACTCCTACTGGGAAGCCATCCTACTGATTACATGGCAGTTTCACAGACATTATCTTGGTTTAGCAGGTAACTGGGAAGAAGAATGTTTAAATGCATACAATTATAATCTCAGTAAGTTTATACAGTAGAAGAGTGACTTAAATGGCACGCAGTGGTTATGTAGAAAAAGAAAAGATTACATTTAGGTGGTATGAGAGGATAGAGGAAGAAAAATAAGATCATTGTGAGATGAGATGGACAATGAATTCTAGGACACACTAAAATGGTGGGGGGAGTTCTATAAGTAAATCATGCAGGGATAACAGCTCAAGAAAAACAGGACTCTCATGCCCTGAAGAACTGTATTTTTTTTAAAGGGAAAGCATATTTTCTACTCTTATTCTCAAAAGAAAGTCTTGAATGTCTAGCTACTCTGCATTGCTATTTCAGAAATGTGTGCATGGAGAGAATTGTAAGATCAATATATTAATATTTCTAAACTTGTCTTGAAAGCAAACTCACCTGAGAGGATAACCTAATTACTCAAATATCTGTGCATAAGTTTCAATTCTCTCCACAACTTGGAATTTCTTGTCAAAAATGGAATGGTTTCAAGCATTAAGCATACACACACACACACACACACACACACACATACACACACATGTGACTGATTAACTTGCAAACATTTTGTATCAAGCATTAGCACACACATATTGACAAAATTTGTAAACATTCTGCGTTGCTTTCACCTGTGCTTGCTGCTTAGGGTAGTAAGTCACAGTGGTTATGAAAGAACTGGCATAGCTACTGCTGAAAATATCTACTTAATTGACCTTTCTGTCTTTTCCATGACCCAGTAGACCTAACCTCACTGCTGATACTGCAAGTGAATATGGGAGAGTTTGCTGAAAGCTATATAACAGACATGGTTATGTTTCCTGGACTGATGTTTTGCATATCTGCACAGGAGGGCCATTAAGAGTTCCAAGAGCACAAGGGAAACAATCATAACGTTTGTTTTTAGATGACTGACTCAGGACATGTACACCAGGCTTTATATAGAAACTGTTTTTGTTTTATTAAGGGACTGTTTGCCTGTTAGTGATAACATCATTAAAAATAAATGAAAGGGGGCTGGTAAAATGCTTCCCAAAAGCAGAAACCTAATTAAAGGTGATATGCCTGCTACAAGGCTTTTTTCAGGTTTCAGAAATAGAACAAGGTTAGTTCTTTCTCATTTTATAAGGCCTAAAGAAGACCTCACGGTAAAACATCAGTTCTTATCTAACCTTCTATTTCTATGTACTTTGATAATCTACTTTACAGTTTGTGCTTGCCCATAGAAAGCAAACTAGTTTTGTTACTACGGATAGCTTCTTCATCATGTCATGCGGCATAAAGAGAAAATTTGATTGATGGTTCAGTTCAATAAAAAAAAAAAATGCAATCTCCTTTTCAAAACAAATTCTACAGGCTGTAATACGTGCAGTGATAGTAGGTGAATAATGTACACATAAACATTTCACACCCCTATAAGGACACTTGTGAAGGCCTGTGTTAATGGTGTAAAAAATTTCCAAATCATAGTTTATAATTTCAGAAAGGAAAAAAAAAAAGTAAACGCTTTCATTTAGGGGGTGGAGTTACTCTAATTTCATGGATGGTGGAAAAAGCAGGAAACTGCATTCCCGTGATAACTCTGTCCTTATTGTGCTGTGACCTTGGCCAATTTACTTAAATTTACATCTGCCAAAAATGAGTTTCTGAAATGTGTTTTGAGGATTTTCAATGGGTTGGAGGAGGCATTGCCACACAACAAAATTAATATTGCTGCAAAAGTAAAGCAAAAGTAAGAAAAGCATTGAGCACTACCGCAGGGTGCTAGTTTGAGATCTGTTCTCTTCTTGTCACCTTTGCTCAATTCCAGTTCATTGATGTGGCTTCAAATAGAAAATAAATCCTGTTTCTAAGTGAATAAAACAGAACGGTTCCGAAATTATTCTCCTGAAATATAAAGTATCTCTTTTATAGTGGATTATTTAAACTCTATTATCCCACAGGTTTTAGACTAAAGTTTATCATGAAATTACAAAAGTATGAGGTGTCTTTGGAAGTCACCCAGCCAATTCTTTATTATTCAGGTGAAAAAAGCCCAGGAAGGGCTAACCCAAAAAAGTTTTCAAACCCAATTTTGTAGTTTCTCATTTCTTTTATACTAAAAGTTGTGGCACCAACCCAGAAGAAATACAAAAGAGGAACATTTTGAACGATCTCAAGAACATGCATGTCCGTGAATGTACATATGCATATATGAGGGCTGGTAAAATATGAAGCCTTACAAGCTGTTTAATAAATTTCTATGGGGTTTTAGGTCTGTTATTGACAATGCGCTTGCAATTTAAGGAGATGTATCCTTATCTTTAAAGATACACACTGGTAATACACAAAGTAAAAAAAAAGATAAAAACATAAAGAAAACTATGTGTTAATGAAATACTTAATGCTTGGTTTTTGCTTCCAAATTTTCTGGGGAAAGGAGAAACTGGGTGGAAGAAATATGGAACAAGACTGACCTGGAGATCATCATTGTCAAAGCTGAATCATGGGTAGGTAAATGGGGGTTCATTGCCCTATTCTAACTTTATGTGTATTTGAAATTTTATATAAAAAAATTAATCAAAAAGTGATGCTACTCAGCAAAGATTTTATTAACTCATTCTTCGTTCAAAGAGTTGGGAGCACTGGCGAGATTATGATCGTCATTGTCACCAAAATAACTGGCACAGACTTAGCACTTCCCACGTATTGAAAACAATGTTCTAAGCATTTTGCACGCATTGACTCATTTAATCCTCACCACAATTCTGGTAGATTGGTGCTAGTGTTATCCTCATTTTACACATGAGTAGAGAGAGGTTAAAAAAAAAGTTAATTAACTTGTGAAGATACAGCTAGTAAAGGCAGCGCCTGGATTCAGACCGAAATAGCCTTCTTTCAGAGACCATGTTCTTTAAACACCTAAGGAGTAAACCACAAATATTCATAGCATATTTAAAATATATTGGGTGTTTTTGTCAAAATAAGCATGACAAACATACATGTATAAGAAGCATATACTTGAAAAAAATTTATTTCAGAGTAGAAAAAAATGTAGAGATTTTCTATTTCATCCTTCATCCTTATTTAAAGCTTGGCCTACTCCTTAAAACCCAAACAGTGGTCATCCTGAACAATGAAAGATTCCCTGAGATGGATGCTTCCAGTGACACATACAATCATTCATTGTTCACGCAAAGATGTCTGTCCTAGAAATGGAACTCCAGCATTTCCTCATATGGCACTAGAGAACTCCAACTGTGAGTATCGTAGACATGTAACATCAACCCTAATGTTAAGTAGCCAATGCCAGGTATCTCCCTGGAAATTTCTCCACTCTATAATTTTATCAAATACTAATAGTATCAAAATTCTTTTTGTTCTCTTGTGAGTTATTTAGGCATCAAACTATCTATCACTTTCAATTTGATACATGCATTGGACAGGGTAAAAACTACAGCCCATTTAGGTTAAAATAAAGTAACACTCAAGAAGTTCACTTTCAATGAGGTGGATCCCATGATTTGCCCATTTCTCAGTTTCAGTTAAACCCTGTGTTATCACTACAATTGTCTCCTTCACCTGTTCCAATTTAGCTTCTCTGGAACTTACATAGCCTGTAATTTTAGGTATGGATTTGACTCATTTTCCATCATAGGAACTTTATTTGCTTTTAATTCACCTCTTTCAGGATGAGACCCTGCTCCTACACTGATTGCATCAGTGCACTCCCACCTAGAAATGGGACTTGGTCACAGATCTGTCCTGATGTGATAGCAAGCAACAGGCTGGTGGGATGAGGCCCTAAGCTAGACATTTTCTTGGTCTATAAGAAATAATTTACATAAGTTAGATAATTTGCTAAATGTAATGACTGCATTCAAACAACAGGTGGTTTTAAGAAATCCCTCCAATCCCACCACCCCCCAGGCTTGCCACCATCTCTTGTGGCAGAAGGATGGTAGCAAATGAAAACAATTCTCCTGAGATGAAACCAAATAATTCTATGCTCCAACTTTACTGGCTTGAAGCAACTCATTTTTTTCCTTTCCCATCCATAACAACTAATTACTAGTGTATCTCACTAGGACCATTTCAACTGATCAAACTCATTGACAATTGTCATCAAATAAATTCAGTTGCATATTTATGTTCTTCCGTGTGTTTAATATGAAAAACTGGGAGAGAAAGACTCTGCCTATCTTGTTCATCTACGTCACTTCAATGCCTGGCATGTAATATAGTTTTATTATTGATTGGCTGAATTTCTCCTATGACTTATACCCAGAACTCATTAATTTATCAAGTCTTTGGCTCTTATAATAACGCAGATCATCTTTAACTGAGGTTAATTTGCATTTTAAATTTGTTGAGTCCAAACAAATGATAAGGTGTATGATAAGTACTGCTTTTATTTTCAGTTTCCTTAATAGAAATGTAAATCCAGAATAGGAAAATCACTTCTGATATTTAAAACCCTAAACTTTTAAATCCCATTTTTCTAATTAATCACATATATTTATTGTTTCCATGTGCAGGAAAGAGATTAGTGAGTATATGTACATAATAGCAGGAGTCCATTCATCTACATAAAAGTAGCTGCTTTGGGCAATAGTAGGTTTCCTATGACAGGGTATCCATGCAAAGGTTGATAACCACTTGTCAGGAGCATTACAGAAACTATTCCCCAGGAATTGATAGGAGGTTAAATTAAGTGACCTTTATATCCCTTTACCTATTGAGATTTTATGACTTTTTCCTTTAAAACTAACTGCTTTATAACACGGTAATATAAAAATGCAAAGGAGAGCACTAATTTTTAGGATTTAGGGAAATATAAAAAGTTAAGAGTGTATGTTTATGTCATTGTCAGCATTATTCTTTTGGTGAGAAGGGATTCTTAAACAGCACAGGTGCTATTTTGCAACTGTCAGAGCATAAAAACATACTGCAAGTTCTTGGGCCTCTAGTATATGTAAGATTTTTTTTTAAAAAAAACAAACTTTTGATTTTTAACCGTTCATTCTTTGTGGCCCAGAAAATGAGATGATTGTATCAGATGTACAAAACTGCAGTTACTAAATTTTTAATGTGTTATATTCAAGAAAAAATGTTACCTGTTGGCCCAAAACATGTCAAAAATTAATACAAAAATGAGAAAATCTTAGTTAAGTTTTCTTTTGATGTGCATCTTAAATTTTATTTGACAGATTATTGTATGAAGTTTTGTAATTTCCAAATAAAACAACCATCAAAACTTGGTGTGCTGGTTCACATATGTAATCCTAGCACTTGTTATGCTGAGGCCAGGCTGTCAGAAAAAACAATCAACAATAAAACAATTTGTTTTCATTAAAGAATTTCCCCGTTACCTTGTGCTCTGTGTTCTGTATGTATTATAGCATGGATGCTTCATGCACACTTAAATTTTTTTTAAATCATGAAGAATATTTATATATTCCAGGTAGAAAATATAGCATAGATTAAGAATTAAACCTGGAGAGATAAGAGACTTGAGGAAGGGTGATAGAGATAAGATCTAGGGTGAACCAGGTCTTGCCTGGAAGAGTTGGTACCAGTGGGAGGGGAGAGGAGGTGGGGAACGGGTGTGGGAGGGTGAATATGGTGCAAATACTGTGTTCACATATATGTAAATGGAAAAATGATACCTGCTGAAATTATTCCAGGAATGTGGGAAGGAGGGATAAAAGAGAGTGGTGGGGGGCATGAATTCAAGTATGATATATTTGATATACTGTGAGAACTTTTGTAAATGACACAATGTACCCCCACCCAGCACAACAATAAAATAAATAGATTTAAAATAAGGTTATATACTTAAAGTATATAATTCTTAAGTAATAATAATAAAAATAAAATTTGTGTCATTTTTTGCAAATAAATAAATAAATAAGGGAAGAAAAAAGACTGGTGGAGTGGCTCAAGTGTAGAGTGCCTGCCTAGCAAGTGTGAGGCCCTGAGTTCAAGCTCCAGTCACTCCAAAACAAGAGGAAGAAAAGACCAGATCTTTGGGTTCTCCACGGTGTGAGAATGCAGTGTGGCCATCTTTAACCAGGAAGAGGTCTCTCACCAAGAACCAGCCATGCTGACACCCAGGTCTTTGACTTCCCATACAACAGAATTATAAGAAATAAATTTCTTTTGTTTCCACTAAAAAAAAAAAAAAATCTAGTAAGTGAAAGGACAGTAGTTAGTATAGACATAAGCTTATGCAGGCCTGCTGGTGAGGCTGCAGCCTGAGATGTTCAGGAATAGTTTTGTCATGCCTGATTATCTTGCAGAAATGGCAGTTCTTTCTAATCGTGTATACTGCATGAGACTATAGAACCTTCCATGACTGTGACTTTTTGTGCCCATAGTATGTGTAATTCATATCTTATTAGCATTATTACTATACTTAATATTTTCTTATATAGTCCCTTGTTTGTCTCCTCCAATTGCAATGCAAACTCTTTAAGAATAAGACACCACATGTCTTTGCATTGTATCCCCTGATTGATTTACCCCTAAACTTTAAATGGCACCCAGCACTTGATAGGCTCTCAAAAACATGGGAAAAATGAACAAGATTTTTTTAAAGCATTTCAAAGTGAAATGAATTAATATCTCAGGTTATTTGCATAGTTTAATTTCATTCAAGTCTCAAATTTATAAGCATATGTCAACTAAAGAATTATGTTAAGAATTTAGATATATTACTGATGATAAATTAACTCCACAACAGTTAACACACTTGAAAAAACACAAAAGACAGTATATGCTTGTGTGTAACCAAATGACTGTACACACAAACACAGTTGTGTAAGTACAGAGGCACATATAAATATATACATATGTACAACGTCTATAGTTAGTAAAATTACTGTTATTTGTTTTAACTATTAATTTACTATTCCTAGAAGCTTTAGATAAACAATCAGTAAGTTTATCATTACAAATAATAAAATATCTTCAATTACCTATTCTTTCTCTTATCACAAGAATGCAAAAAACAGGTAGAACACGAAAGTTTTACTCTTAATTCTCAATGGGATTCTTAGGGGTCTAGTGGAAGAGCTCGGGCCACTGGCATGAGCTTTATGCTTTTGAAGGAGATATTGGGACTCTGCTCCCTTATTTTTGCTTTTCTTCCCAGCTTCCATGAGGTAAGAACTTTGCTCTACTTGTGTGCTCCCTACCATGACATTCTGCCTCAACACCTTTCCTCCTTATAATTTGATTATCTCAGGTATTGTGTCACAGTGACAGAAATACGACTAATGCCAATCTTACACGGAGGTTCTAAACTTTCCCCCTACTTTAGATGTCAATTTATCTTCTAATTCTCTATTAATTGTCAGCCAACACAAAAAAACTTATCTATAAATGTTTATTGGAATCTTTTCATCCTATTATTACTACATTTCTCTGAAAGGCGAAATAAATGAGACTAGATTGAAAGGTTTTCCTTATGAGACCATACCAGTCTCTGTCTCTCTCTCTCTCTCTCTCTCTTTCTCTCACTCAGCAAAAATAACTAATATAAGGAATATCAAGCTAAGAGATTTATCAAACAAAAACTCAGCATTAACTTGTCTTTACTGATCTGCTCTGACCTTGGGTTCTGATTCTAGCAGTGGAACTCTGGCCTTGTTTTCCTAGAGAATTTAATCTTAAAATTGTTACTAAGGCCTATTCCATACCAGAAAATGTGCCTGAAGTTCATGCTCAATACTCTTGATTTCTCTTAGCCTATATCACTTATTTTTCCAATCTCAGCATTCCTGTCTTTAGGAATCCAATACAGAATCCAATCTTCCACATTCAGGCATCCTCCAATCCATTCATAGTTGAATTTTTTAACTTTACTTTTACCTGCCACTTCTAGGCCTTGAGAACCTGCTTTCTTGCCATCCAACTGTTTCAGTATCCTGAACACTGTCTAGCCTTTTCTGCATCATGTTCCTCAAACTGACAGATTCTTAGAGTTTGGGTAGTACTATGATTTTCCCTTTTTACTACATGGATTAACAAGCACCATTGTGAATAAGGATAAAAATTAATGCAATAGAGGTAGAAGCTCTAGTCTACCTTGATAGAGACAAGAGGAAAACTAATACAAAAGAAAAATATCAAATCACAGAGGGGAACATCAAATGCCATCTATGACCCCTGAATTTACAGGAGATATGAGCATTTTATTTTGTGAATCATTAATAAAGTTCATATGTTTGGATAATTTTTGTTTATAGCATACTTTTCCTGGATTCAAAGTTAAATGAGGTCAGCACTTGAACAAACCAAACTCCTGTATTAATAAATGCTAAGGTTTCATGTGTAAATTTGTGATTAAAAAATTGCACAGATAATTTGAAACATTATTTCAAATGCATTCATATATATTCACAGTTGCCAAATTTTGTTTCTGGGAGTTCTGGGGTTTGAACTCTGGGCCTCATGCTTGCTAGGCAGGTGCTCTACCACTTGAGTCACTCGGCCAGCCCTGTACACATGTATGTCATTTAACAAATGGTACCTGTTGAAACTATTCCAGGAATGGAAGAAGGGGGGGTGAAAGAGAATGGTGGAGGGGTGAATTCATGTATGATATATTTGATATATTGTAAAAACATTTGTAAATACCACAATGTAGACCTACCCAGCACAATAGTAAATATATATATATGTATATACATATATATATATATTTCTGAATGGATTCTTATAGGCCTTTTGTTATTTCAATTATTTAAAAACAGTTTAAGAAACTCAGAAAAATCATCATGCCTTGGAATAAAAGTTAGAAATATAATCTTTTTTTATGATTGTTAAGTTTTAAAAGGTTATACATCTTTTAAAAAACAACAGGGAAATTGATGCTTTGGAGAAGAAAGTAATATGGTGATTCATAGAAAAAAACTAGGCTTAAATTCAACAAATGCATAAGTAATAGACTTTTTAAAGAAATAAGCACAGAACTTAGAAGTATACACACTAATTAGAACCATGTGCCACCAAATACAGGTACTACCAGACTTGATTTAAAGACTAAATTAGACTCATTTGTTATTAGCAGCATGTATTTACGTTCAATTAATGTGCTAAAATCCTTGAGAAGTATGCTCTGTTAAGTGGGTTAAATATGCTTGTTGTAATCTTGTTTATACTAATAATGGACTTAGCAAATCTTTTCTTTGTATCTAGTACAAAGGTAAATTTTATCAAGCCCAAGTTGAATTATCATGAATTCCATATTAGCAGAAACCAAATTAATGAGGTTTGATTGTACCAAGAAAATTGTTTTTGCCATTTGCTTAATTTCATTTGCTTTTTGTAATAACAAAAAAAATTCAAGTGATAGAAGAAGTAGATAATATCATATTCACTAAAATATTAGTAGAAGCAAGGCAAACTTTAAGAAACTCGAGTTTAGTGTTGTATTCATTTGTGTAGGTTCAGTGTAATATGATGTTAAGTATGTTACTGTATCATGCTATTATGGAACAGATGTTAAATGCAATGTAAAAATGTCAGGGGTAAATGATTGATGATCCTCTTTGCCATTTCAAAGTAAACCATGATTATTTATATGCTCTGGACATTGCTTGAAAGCATCATATTAAATCTAAACAATTGATCCATTTTCAAGGGGCTTTGTATAATTTATTATTTATGTGTTTTTTATTCTTTTGTAAAAATGTCTCAGTATAAGAAAGTATTTAGTCTCAAGTGCTCCACCCAGTCCATATGGTAGATTTGTTCTCTGTGTAATACTTACCTTTTCCCTCTAGGCCCATATGGCAAGTCCATAGGCTGCCCAGGCCCCTCTGTCCTCCACAGGGCCATATGGCAAGTTCACTGAGCACTCATTTACCTTGTATTAATATTTTATCTGCCTCAGACAGAAGGAGAGATCAGATTAAGTAAAGGCAGTCCCTGAAAATGGTTTAGCCATATAATCAATAGTAAGTGTCAATGCGGTATGAGATACAGTGTGTTATTTCATTTTATATTAAAAATAGCAAGTCCACTTGAACAATTTATCAAATAATTTCATAATCTCTTTTGATCACTTGATATACATTGACAGAATATTTTTCATTTATGCTAATCATCTAGACAATATTAACAAATGATTATAGAAACATAGAATTTAGAACTGGCTTAAACATATAGGCTTTGCTATATCGAATGAGATAAGACTGACTCTAAATTATAATCTATATTACCAAATAATTACTCTAAAATTAATACATTGCTCATACTTGCAACTATAGGTTAAACTTTTTCTGTCATTATACTATAATTAAGAAATCCTCAGGACTTTACAGTTAATATTTATATAAAAATATGGAATAAATTAAAATACTGAATTTTTAAATCTATTGCCACTAAAAGTTCATGTAAGGGTAATGAATAAACTTCTAGGAGTCAGTTATGCACCTTAAGTTCCCTTGTTGATAAAACTATTACTTTTATAACTTCATTAACATTTGAGCTACACACATATGTATATACATATATAGATAGATAGATAGATAGATATCTGTTCCCTTTAACAGTTGATGGTATTGATATGTATATGATTATATATTTCATAATCAAATTTCTATGCCAAGCACTTTCCTGTTTTTCTACAATATGTTACAAATGCATCCATTACACTAGGCAGTTATAGGTGTACATTTCATTCTTCTCCGTCAATAAAACGAGCTTGTCTCCTTAAAAAATTTTTTGCTACTAATAACCTCAGCTTAGTCATTCAAAATGAATAAAAAATGTGAAGCAGTCCACCATACTTAATTTATTTTTGTTAAACCTTAGAATTCCTGTCATCTTCTGCATCAAGCTTGATGTGAAGAATGTTCAGAACAGGATTTTATGTTTTAGATGCTCTATCTTTTCCTTAACACATCCAAAATGCTATCTTCGTGGACATGTCTTTTAATCAGTCAACCTGCTTCCACAAAAAACTTATAACTAGCTACTTTTAAAATTTGATTTCACATAATGTACATACTCTATTATCATGTTTTGCTTACATTTTTTGACTTCCCATATCTATAATTATAGTTGTTATGATATTTTTCCAGAATACATTTGTGAGGCAAGTGTAAATTCTAAGATCACAACTAATAGGTGATATGGAATAGATTCTGAAGTCATTTGAAATTTAAAAATGTTAATATTTAAATAAAAATGTTAATGTGTTTAGGTTTCTCACCTGTAAGTGCAAGTAAAGTCATAATTAAAATATAAAGACAACATCAGGGTCTTTGACAGCTTATTTTAGGCTTGTATATATAGAAACATATTTTAATGAAAATATAAAACTTTAATTTTATGCACTAAATATTTTCACGGAGTCAGCACTTTGCTATTTTGTGATAACATGTTAAAATTAATGGGATGTCTTAACTAAGTTCTTTCTGCATATATACATATAAAAAAGGGAAAGCTCTGAACCTGATTTCATAAATAACATTTGCCGTGATTTCATTAAAGTTTAGATGTGTGGATTTGTATTTGAAATCCTTGGAAGGTTACAGGGTGCAACCCTCCAACAATATCTCTGAGTCTTCAGGGACAAAATCCCATTATGTGGAGTTCAGTGAAGGGGGTAAACACCACCATAAAGAAATACAAATTGCACATATTTCCCATTTAGCTAGTGTCACCAAAGTTCACCATTTTGAATTCTAACCAGTTAGGACTTACTCTTGGGGGTCAAGTACCTTGTGAACCTAGTCATCTCACTGATGACATCATATCCCATCCATCAATTTTTTTCAGAAGCACACTTACCATCTGCTCAGTACACATTGTTGTAATAACTTATTAGACAAATTCACAGTGCAACAATTTGCAGAATGACATTGTTACCTTAATGCTTATAAGGTAAGCATACTGAGATAACAACCACTGTTTCTCCATCAGAGCACAAAGATTGTGCCTTCCAACTTTAAAACAGAAGTGAGGAAGCTATTCCAACTTCTTCAACCTTATGGAAACAATGGACATATTAGGAGAAGCATTTTTCTCCATTGGAGGATGATAAATGAAACCCTCTTCACAAGGAGATTAGCAACCCATTCTATTTCAATGGATTATCTCTGCTCAGAGTTTGCCACCAATGAATTTCTTTTTCTTTTTCCATGGGGGAAATTAGTACATGCACATGTATATGTACATGTTTATGCATATGTATCCACATGCATATGCAAGTATGCTGTAGAAACTGCAGAATAACCATACTCATCATTATCAAGTAAAGCCAAAACCTTTCCCTTCCACTTGTTAATATAATACAATTGAAATCATTTACCCACCCATTCCAAGATGACTATAATCTCTCTTTTATTTTTCCCCCTAAAGTCATTTAATTAGCAGAAAGAGGTTCTCAACCATTTAGCTGACACTGCATACCTGTAACTCTTAATAGGTCCTCTGTAATAAACCAAGGACATGTCCAAGATTCAGTATCTTTATTTAAGATGCATGCTTAACCTAGAAAGTATCAATAGTCTTATGACTTAATGAAGTCCAACACAACCATCTTTCTATCCACCAGCTTTAAATATATATGTGTGTAGGTCTATATACACATATATATTTAAACATATATATACATTAGAGAAGATGGTATTATTTTGCATAACATGGAATTTGTCCTCTGTTCTTTCCTTTGGCTTGTCATTTATTCCAGCTTACACTGTGATCAACACTGTACTAAAATAAAGTCAAGTACAACAGCCGCTCCCTGCCCATCAAAACGCACACACGTCTGCCAAGCACTTGTAACAGCTGGTGTTACATTAATTAGTTTAAACTATTTATTTCATCCATCTCCAGAGCAGATTGAGCAAAAACATTAGAGATTATTCTAGCATCTGTAAGTGCCCTGCAAACATTAACCAAGGAAAGTTAAAATATTCATCAGTATCACATATACATATATACACATGTCTTTGTAATTATATATTTCTATGGTTTAGGAACTGAAACATAGATTATAAATAAATAATTAAACTCTCATATACTTTAGTGATGAAATGTTTTATTAACTTTATAAACGTAAGTTTTCAACTTTGTGTCCACAAAGTTTCTCTCTTTAAAAGTTATCAATAGAAAGTGAAAATAATTCCTGGCAGCATGGCCCATTAAACAATACATGACAGAAACTGGGTGACTCAGTGGATTAGTCACAGATTTTATGGCTTCTATTGGAATTCTGCCCTAACTACAGTGATCAAAGCACTGTTATCAAATGGTTGTAAAAAATCTCAATTAAAATTACTTCTATGGTCTCTACTATGTTCTGAGGAAACTGTATCCCATAACATGAATCTACATGTTATTGACAAAATTAACTCAACTGCCACTTTTTGGTGTAAGAGAAATTAACTATTTAACTGTGTCTTCAGATAATGGTTGTCAACAGAGACTAGATTATGAATGTGAGTCCATTAAACACCTGTCAGTCTCTATTTTTTCTCTTTTTGGTAGGACTTCTAGATTTTCAAGACTACATTATCTTTCTCTATATCTTTTGTTTTATATTATTATTCATATGTGCATACAAGGCTTGGGTCATTTCTCCCCCCTGCCTCCACCCCCTCCCTTTCTAATCAAGAAACCAAATAATGTGGATTATATTAGCATTAAATGAACTGTTGTTCATGAAAACTAAAACTATTCTGAAACATTTGAAGACTAATTCACAAGAATAATAGTAGAGAAAAATCAGGATTTTAAGATTTTTATAAAATATCAAGACAGAACTACTTAAATTCCCACAAGGCTGATGATCTCCAAGGCAATCTGTTTTACTCCACCAAAAGCAATACATGAATAGAATTTGACACAAGACTTTATCAACTAAAGGCAAACAAAAAGGTCTATATGATAAATAGCAAACAAACATTTAGGAAATTAGTAATCTGATGTTCACTGGAGAAAAGTAATAGGAAGTAGCAGGCATAGAGAAAACAATAGGGCAAGCATATCATGGCCAACTGCATGAATGTAACCTGAAGTCTTGAAGCACTACTTTTCATTTTTAGAGTTGCAATCATTTGCTGTTTAACCTTAGTTCAAAAATCAATCTCTATAAAACAGATAATTTTTTTCCTTGATACTTTATTTTTCTATACCAAGTACAAAAACAAATTAACACAACAAATATTCAATGTAATATAATCCAATTGAGGTCTATCTCAGACCAAGATAACTCTGATTTTGAATTTCGAGGCTAACTAAAGAAACTTTAATTTATAATTGCACCTTCACTATAACACTGTCCTTTAGGTTGCACTCTCCTCTGTCATATCCAAAGAGGACTTAAATTAGTTAATGAGATCATTACTACGGCAATTGTATGGGCTAAATAATATCCCCTCTAACTCATATGTTGAGGCCCTAAACCTCCATCTGTACATATGTAAGGAAGCAAATTCTTTAAAGGAAAAGTTAAGGTTAAATGAGATCATAAGGGTGGAACACTAATACAATAGGACTGATGTCCTTATAAGAAGAGGAAGACACTAGGGATGAACTAGAGGAGAGAGAATAGTGAGAAGGCAACCATCAGCAAGTCAAGGATAGCAGTTTTAACAAAACTATTGACACCTTCAGGTTGGAATTCCAACCTCCATATCAGTAAAAGAAAAAAGAAATAATCTCTGGAAGCCATTCAGTCTTTGACATTTTGTTATGATAGCTTTGGCAAATTAATGCAAGGAGGTGCTCATTTATCACAGTTCTACAGTGCTTTCTAACTTAGCTATCTTCCTATATTATTTCTTTTTTGTTTGTGCTTGATTTGTTTTTTTATGTTTTCTTTTGTTTTTGAGACAAGACCTTGCTGTGTTCCCAGGCTGGCCTTGAACTCATAATCTTCCCGCTTCAGCCTCCCAAGTGCTGGGATTATCAGCATTTACCTATATATTGCTTGATTTGTTCTATATAGCAATCTTGTAAGGTATAAGACTTTCTGCTTTCAAAATGAGAAGTCTGGGCCTTCTGACTAAAGTTTCAGGTTATCAGCACTCTGTCCTAGTTCATGTGACTTTAAGCTTTTTGTAAAAGTAATACATTTTCTATTTTTAGATTCCTGAGATGTGAGAGGTTGACAATAGTGACTGTAATAAAATATTTTAGGGAAAAGGTTTAGAAGATACAAAAATGTATCTCAGATGAAGGGTAGGCAGACTACTGGACCGTAGACCAAATCCAATTCACTGCCAGGTTGTTTTTCCTGAGGAAAAAAAGAACTGTGTTTACATTTCAAGATGATTGAAAAAATAAAATTTAAAAGTAGTGATATTTTGTAACACTTAAATATAGTATAGAACTCGATTTTCAATATCTATAAGGTTTTATTGGAATAGAGTCATAATCATTCATTTACATACCATCAATGGATGTTTTCTCACTATAACAGCAAAGTTGAATGACTGTAACAGAAATTGTATGATCCAAAAAGCCTAATATGTTTACTGCATCACCCTGTACAGGAAAAGTTTGGTGACCCTATTTAATATAATAGGATTAATAGTATTTAATCCTAGTTGTTTTTAACAGTCTAGTTTTGCTTTTCCAGGAAGCCTGTTTAACTCAAAACAAATTTATAGTGTAATACTAATAGACTGATAGTATTATTTCAACTAGATCTAACCTATATTTTTAATGTATTCTATGAGATAAAAGGGTACTCAAACTTACAAGCAACTCAAGAGTGAATATTGCAAACCTAACCACTTATTAAATTTGTAACTATAGTTTGTACAGATGATTGATGACAATGAAAGATGGTCAGAACAATAGTTACCTAAGTCTATATGTCACAATTACTCTTATAACTGCTACCTAAAGCAGGTATGCTCACATTTTTCCAACATTATTCCCATTTTTCACATTTGGAAAATGAGGATCAATGTATTAAGTATCTTTCACCACTTAGTAGCATATTCACTGTGCCATTGGAACAAAGGTAGAAGTCATATTTCTGTTAACCCAGAATTCATGTTTGTCTACAGTAATTTCATTTATGTAAATATTTTTGTTAAGCTTTTAATATTTTTATTAGCAAACTAATCTAAAAATAATTACACAATGGGCTTAAAAGTTTTCTTTAAGGAAACACTAACTACAACGAAAATTGATAAAATAAATACTTCTGAGCACTATTTAACATTTTACCATTAAGGCTTCAAAATGAATTGTTCAAGTGTTTAGGTTCAAACAAAAATAGCATGCACATACAATGATGTGTTGCTTAAACATAGGGACATGATGAGAAATGTGTCATTAGGTAATTTTTTGTCAATGTGGAAACACAGTGTTCTTCCACAAATCATACAGGTCAATCACTCAACATGGCCTTGTAATGCAATCAAAAGATAATGTAAACATAAGATATATGAGGATGGTGCCAGCATAGCCTGCATACCCTTTCACAGTAACCTTTTTTTAGTTAGCTTTTTAAAATTATTATTATTCATTTATTCACATGTGTATACATTGTTTGGGTCATTTCTCCCCCCTGTCCGCACTCCCACCCTCTCCTCTCCTCCCCGCTCCCTTCAAGGAAGAACCTGTTTTGGCTTTTCTCCAGTTCCACTGAAGAGTAGAAATAAGCAATAAAAGAAAGACATAGAATTTTTGCTAATTGAGATAAGGACAGCTACACAATGATATTCCTAGCATTGCTTCCATGTACAAATGTGTTACAACCCAAGTTGATTCATCTCTAACTGATCTTTACACTGGTTCTTGATCCTCTTCTTGTGTTGACCTCTGTCACTTTAAGGTTTCTGTATTAATTCCCCTGGAGTGGGGACATCAAATGTTTTCATGTTTTGGGTTTTCTATCTAACCCCACACCTCCCATATATGTTCTCCCCTTGTAATGTAACCCAAGTCCTATAACATAGCTGTATTTGCTCTAAATCTAAAGACTGCACATGAGGGAGAACATTTAAATGCATTGGAGTATTCTCTAAAATAGTGATTAAAAAGAGTAGCATTCTAAACACATAAACCAGTAATATGGTTACTTATTATCATAATTATGTACTGTATATAATTACATGTGCTATACTTTTACAGGACTGGCAGTGTAATTGGTTTGTTTACACCAGCACCACCATACACGAGTGACTTTGTGCTATGACCTTTTGAAAGTGATGACATCATTAGGCAATAGAAATTTCTCAACTCCTTTATAATCCTAATGGACCATTATTGTACATGCGTCCTACTATTGATGATAACATCATCTTATGGTACATGACTATATATATAGTCATATGCTATGTATATGCTGTTTTGGTCCTGACCAACATAGTATACATACATGTACATGCTTATTACGTCTTTGAAAAGGAGTTGATATACTGTAAAAGAAAATTCATGTGTTCAACAAATTGCCATTATTTCTATTACCTAAAACTTCCATATAAGGAAAAGATTTTAGCAGTAAACCCAAAAAAAGGCAACTGAAAAGCTACTGTCACATAGGGCTGTTTTGAGAGAAAAGAAAGTAAAGGAGGTCAAACTCGGATTTCTTCCTGATTCTGTAATTCTGATCTCGCACAATCTTTGTATCTTCTTCAACCTCATCTCCTCGTAATTAGAAAGGAGATGAAATGGTACCATCTTTAAAACACTATGGTAAAGAGTAAGTGTGACCATGTTACCGCATCTCAGTCTCATGGGGATGAACAAGCCAGTCCACTAAGCTTTATAAAACGTTCATAGCAATTATTTCTACAAATGTGGAAGACATGCAGCAACTTGAAGCTTGTCCCTAAAACTCTAAACAATTTAGGAAAGATGAAATAAAAAAAACTTCTAAGAAGAAATTAAAGAAAATAAACATACATAAATTTAAAAAACAGTTAACGAGTTTCCGGGATTATAACCAGAACCTACACAAAAAATAATGGGCACGAGTTATTCATTATAACAAAAATAATTAGCTTAAATGTAGAAAGTATATATTGAAATATTTACATGAAAATAAAAATTATGTTTAAAAATTACATATAATTATTTATAAAACCAGGGAATGTATATATCAGGGACTAGCTCATCCAAGAAAGATATTTAGATTTAAAAGAAAATTAGACTTGCTATGCACCAGTGTCTCACACCTATCATCCTAGCTATTCAGGAGGCAGAGATTGGGAGGATCTATTTTTGAATAGCCCCAAAAAAGGGCTGGTGGAGTGGCTCAAGTGTTAGAGCACCTGTCTATTAAGTGTGAGACTCTGAGTTCAAACTCCGGTGCTGCCAAAAGAAAGAAAGGAAGAAAGAAAAGATTGGAATAAAAGGAGGAGTTTTTTTGTTTCTGATTTTAGGAACAGAGATTATATGAAAGTATAGATTTTCTTGTGTTTGGAGAAAGCAAGGAAGGACATTCAAAATCTATCTATCTATCCATCCATCTATCTGTATTTTTGGTAGTACTGAGGTTTGAACTCAGAGCCTCATACTTGTTAGGCAGGCGCTCTACTACTTGAGTCACACCCCCTGATCTTTATAGCTTTGACTACTTTTAGGTAAGGTTTTGGTTTTGCCTGGGTTGACCTTGAACTACAATCCACCTACCTATGTGACCTGCCTATCTAGGATCACAGATACAAACTAGCCATTTCCAGTTTATTGATTGTGGTGGGGTCTCAGTAACTTTTTGCTGAAGCTGGCCCTGAACTGTTACCTCCAGATATTTGACTCCCAGCTGGCTGGGATTATAGACATGAGCCACTTCAACCATCCTCAAACACAATATTAACATAGTTTTAGTCCCAATACTATTATAGTATCACAGTAGTTAAGTAAGGAAATAAGTTAGCAGGAAGATATATTGCAGAAAGATTGTTAAGATTCATGCATAAATAATATATTCCCTAAGTGTCAAGCATATATACATCTAAGCTATGCCAGTTGCAAGCTCCAAGGCCCATAGGCACAGGGAACATGTCTGATTTCATCATGCTGAATAAATGACACTTTGTTTAAGACCACAGGAGCTAAACTGCTAGGACTCAGTTCCCAGACCTGCCTGTACCTACCACTGACATGACCTGGGCCCCCCCTTTGTTCTTATCTGTAAAGTAAAATGGAGATGATACTAATGCAGCCGCCCTGAAAGCTGCAGTGAAGGCTCAGGTCTTACAGCCCCTCAAGTACTTAGAATAGTATTGAAATATAGAGTGTGCTATGGAAAAGTTTGCTATTATTAGTATATTTTTAAAAGAAAATGAAAAGCAGAAACCATGTTGTTCCTTCTGTTCTTTTCGTAATTGGTTATGATTTTGACATATTTAAAACGTATGGCTATGAATATGGACATGGATATAGATAGCAATGTACAAATACATGTAGGCTTAATACAGCTTTAAACCTCATTGCTATTCAGTGCAACTTGAATGGAAATTAAAACTTTTAAGCCTACGTACTTTAAAACACACTCTAAAGCCACCTACTTCCTGGGGAGGGGAAGAAATTACATAATGATCTTTTAACCTTTCATAGTCAAGGAACTGTTGTGTTTATAAGCTTTTTCTTAAGCAGACGCTCAACATTTTTTGACATTATAAAGCCATCATCCATCATTTTCATCTCTTCATGGTTGATTCCTCATGTTTTCTCTTCACCCAGAAAGTAAAGCAATCACCTGACGCCAAAGCATCAGATAAAAATGCCAAATCACACAGGCAGCCAGCCTCGACGGGAAACTCAAAAACTTCACATTCTCTCTCTTCCACAGAGGAAGAGCCTCGCACTCTAACCCTGGCTCTGCCTACACAGTCACCATATCCTCCATATCAAGCTCTCTTTTGACTTTAAGAGAGCTTGAGTTTCATATTTTCTCTTCCTTGCAAAAGTCATTGTTTCTAACTATTTATAGCACAATAGATTTTGTCATGTGACATATCCAGGAAACTGAAAACTGCCGCAGTATAACAACCAACTCCAAATTGTTCTCTGTTCTGAAGAAATAATGGAACACAATGCATATTGAGCAAAGAATTTTAAGAACTATATACAGTATTCATAAATAGGGTGCCTTTAAGCTCTGCTGGTATAAACTATTATTTATTTCATAGGCCAGACACTCTCTGCAATGCAGTGTTCTTATGAGTGAGAACACACAGGGGACGCTGGGGAATTCCTTCCAACTGTTCTTCCACATTGAGATCCAGATCTCAGAAGCACTTGGACAATAAGCTTCAGGTCTGTGGAATTACTTTCAAAAATATTTCAGGTTCTACTAGAGACCTTCGTAATATATGCCCTACCTTGAGCGTCACTTTCCAACTATTTAATAGAACCCGTTAGCTCCAAATAATCCATCATACTGCTTTCAAAAGTCAAGTTCCAATGCAAACACACTTCCTTCTTAAAACTCACCAAGTAAGTCTTCAGTGTATTAAAGTAATCTCATTATAATCTTTTTCATGACTTAGTAGCATTAAAATTAGTGGTAACTGTATTTTTATTCATCTGTTATTCTCCCATGATGTAATTTATTCAGGAATGGTGTTTAAGCTATTTTGACATTCCCACAGATGAAAAGTTCATCCCAACGGTTCAATTTTGTAGGGAATTTCTTCTTCTAAGACTGTATAATATTTCTCTTTCTTATGAAATTGTTTTCTCTAATGAAAATCTTTTTTCTCCTTTACCAAAAAGTTAATAGTTAAATTTTGCTACAAAACCTTTTGTTCTTACAGAAGTCACTTTGCTTGTCTCTTCTACTGTAAGGACACCAAATCCTAAAAGCTGGCAAGAATGCATATGTTTATTTCACCATTGCACTGCAATTACTGAATGCCACTTAATTATAGCAACAGATGCTCGAGTGTAGGAACCAGAAAAATCAAACGCCTCATTTCCAGGTTATTTTTTTCCATTGCTTCTGCCAACAGCAGATGTGTGAGCCCCCTGTGCTCTGGCGTAAATACTTATCAAATCCTAACAGGTCACCTATGTCACAAACAACATTTCAGATGCAACTGTTTCACCTGATAATAGGCTCTGAAAATAAAACTGTGAGCTGTAAATACAATGTATTCAGAATGAAATGCCATAATGTGAAATTGCTTTTTCTCCAGCTACAACTGAAGTCCTTGACAGTTTTTGGCAGTGATAAATCACCCTCCCATTAATTGTCTTCTCTCTCATTGTGAGGTGAGCTGCTAAAAGGGGCAGTCAACAAAAATGACTTAAAGGACAAATTTTGGCAAAAAGACAATGAAGAAATCTGTCATTGCTCAGCCTCCAGTAAACTGTCGTGAAGCAATCAAAATATATGTAGCTGAAATGTTTATGTCTTTGTTAGGAAGATTATAGGATGATAAGTTTACTGTTAAAAGAGAGGAAGGGCCCAGAGAAACTTGAATTGTGGATCCTTGACACCCTCTTCCAAGTGATTTTTCTCTTACAAGACACATTACTGTTTCTTAGATTTGAACATTTTTCTCATCTATTCATAGATTCATACTCTGACCTAGAATAAATGAAAAAGTTCCCCAATGTACAATCACAAGTTATAAAATCTGGTTAACATAATTTCATATTTAGTATAAGATTAATTTTTAAAAATTAACTTCTGGAATTCTTGAATAACTTATTTTGTCAAAAGCAGGAAAACGAACTCAAAGTATTCTACACCCAAAAATGTTTATCACCAGTAGACAATTTAATATTACCATACACATTATGGGAAAATTATATGTTACTAGAGCGCATTTTGAATGCACCATTTACATTGTAGTTTGTATTCAACATTAGTAAGTAAAAATGCATTAAAACTGGACCCAATGTTTTTCCTGCATTAAAAATGTTCATATTTACTTCAAGTAATTAATATATTGCTTAAAGTGCTGAATGGCAAGCTTAATTGAACTAGAACCCTAAATTTAAATTTTGCCCTTTCCTGGAATGTACCCAGGCAATTCTCTCCAGACTTCAACAACATATTCAAAAGAATACAGACAGAAAGCAGATCACAGCGTCCACACATGAAGAAGAATTCAAATAAAGAAAAACTAGAAAAAGAGAAGTGTGCTTCTAGGAATCTGTATGGAATGAAATCTAAAAACACAAAGAATGATTAGTACCTTATCATGCCAATAATTGTTCTAGAGGTATTTGAAGTAGTTTTAAAAATCATTTATGAGTATTTCAATTAATAGAAGAAATCACTGAATTAGTAATTCTGAAAGGAATGACTCAATATATCAACAATGTGTGCTTGCTGATAGATAGGTGTCTGGTTTGCATTAAGTGGGGTGAGACATGAAGTGATATTTTGGTGCTTCAACACTGTAATTCAATAAAGAGCCCAAGTTAAACAAGTAAAACTTAAAATTACCCCAAGTCCTATGTTGTTGCTCAAGCCGAATGTTATCTGAACATTACTAAATGTAGTTTGTAGACTATGACATTAAAACATCTTTTGAAAGACAGAACATTTTTTTAAAAAGAAGGATTGATTTTTTTTTTTTTCTTTTTCTGGTGATCCGCCAGTTTGAGAGCTTACTGAGAGCATATGGAGATAGCATATTTGCAAGTCCATCTCTGGAGGATTGCAAAAGGCCCTTAGCTTGTGAAAAACAGCAATGTTATTTTTTTTAACGTTCCCTATATTTAGAGATTAAATCGCTCACTGCACAAACCCATTTGGAACAGGCGCGAAGGTGAAAAGGATAATCAGTACAGTCACTGGTCCGTGTTTCCTAAACGCTTTTGAAAACATTACTGTGCGCAGGCATAAAATTAGCGGCAGGACCTTAAAAAGGCTGGCATTTAGCATGACTTTTTGGAAAGTGACACCCTCATTTTTTTCTTGTAGGATATCATTAAATTTCAATCGCCCTATGGCAGTGACTTTCCATTAATAACCAATTCACTGTGTCACTTTGGCTCTCCTTTGAAATAATGAGCCTTTGCTTCGCTTTAATAAATTTAAACATATTCTCAAGGCCAGGGAAGATAGGAAACCGCAGATGGGCTGAGAAAAACACGATTCATAAATCCTTAACTGCCTGAGATCGTTGAGAGCAAAACAAAGTAACACTCGTAAAATATTAAACAATCCCAGCTGTATGAAGGAAGCTTCATTAACAAAAATGGACTATTTACTGCCTTGCTCAGAGCCTGTGGGTGGAGAGCGTCAAAGAAATTTTTTTTATTATTATTAAAAAAAACTCACTGCCATTTCTTCTTGTGATTCTTTAACCAACTAATGGCACAATGAAAACATTATCTGGAAAGTCCAGTTGCTGACAAGAATTAACAAATATTATGTAAAATGCCATAAATAATTCTTTCCACCTACACAATTTAGAAACTAACAAATGAAAGTATGGCTGCACTATTCTTGGGACTATTTCCATAATTATGGAAAAGTTATTGAAGACATGAGGTCTACCTAAGTACTAGAAACAAAATGATGATGATAGTCATTGTGGAAATTCTTATTCAAATAGTTTCTAAAATATTTGTCAGACTAAAAATAGTTATGTTTGCTTTTGGTTATGTTTTATTATTCAGCTATTTGTTTCTTAATAGGTAAGGCATTTTATAACATTGTGTTTATGGGAAACTTAAAGATTCACAGGATATTTGGAATCATATTTAAAGGTTGGAAATTTACTTTTTAAAATCTCAGGATGATTGCATGGAAGCTATGAGATACTCTCATCAGGGTAATAGTTTTAAGGCCCTACTTCAAAATCAAGTCTAGCTTGTTGGTGGTATACAAGTTTGAAGAACCAAGAGATCAATGTCAGTCTGTTAAATGCTAAGAACTTAGAAGCTCTAACCCTAAAGACAAGCTGACAATTTAGTAGACAGAATGTCAATACTTCCAAACATTTCAAGGGCAAAAATATTGCTTTATACAATCTATGTCACATTTATTGCAAGAAAAGAATTTAGATTTTCCTCAGCGTTCTGTCAGCACTTTTCCTTTTATTATACAGAGATAGACAATTAAGGAATTCAATATGGAATAATGTAGAGACTGACCCTCTCACACGTAATAGTCTAGTGATATTACAATATAAAGCACAAGAAAAATGTAAATACATTCATCCTTTTTTAAACATTACATATCTTACCAGCTTTGCCTTTATATGGATAAAAATTCAGACTATGCAAAAACACATTTGAATAAATATGCAAGGTCTTTTCTGTCATCATTAGCTGTTCCATTTCCTTATCAAATTATACTGGAAGCAAAAAAATGTTAGATACATTTCTCAAATGATATTCAGAGTTCCAAGACAATACAGGATTTCAGTCAAAAGCATAAATACTGAGGGGTGGCTTTCTGCCTCCTCTATTTCTTTATCTTGAAAATGGGGAAATAGTACTGTTTTCAAAACTCTTTTTTGAGCTAAGACAGTTAGTGTATGGAAACTTTATTGCTTCGTACATAGTAAGCACAGTATAAATCTTAGATCATGACTTAGTATTAAATTTAATAGTTTGGGGAGCACATGAAAGAAAAAGGTGAACTTCGAGGGAAGTAGAAAGGGAAGGGAAAAGGGAAAGAGAGAAAAAGGATAAGAAAGTGTAATAGATCAGGTAAATATGAACGAATACATTAAATACAAGTATGGAAATGTCATAGTGTAATCCATTACTCTATGCAATTAATATACACTAATAAAAATAAATGCAATAACATTGAAAGGAGGATTGTTCTTTCACGATCTCATAAGTATGTATAATGACTATTTCAAAGGATACTTACAATAAATATTTATTGTTATATAGGAACAAGATCATTCTACTAGTATTATTAAGCTATTTGATGGCAATTCTTATCAAATATTTAAGACTTGCTTTGAATCAAAATTCTCTCTTCTAAATGAAGTCTTTTTGGGCTTGCTCCTTCATGTTTTGAATGTGCTCTAGGTTCAAGTTTGTATGGAAAGCTTAAACTTTATTACATTCATGTGGTATTATTAGTGTTATTAACATCTAACCTTTGTGAGTTATTTAAAACAGTCATTGATTAATGCTTCTAAATAGTAAATAACTATTTAATAAATATAAAATATCTATGTACATTTTTTCTTTTGAAGATATAAATTGCCTTTAACTATGCGTATAAAAATCCATTTAATGTAGATTCATAAACATAGAAGATATCCTGGGTGACAATTGAAATAACTTGTGGGAGGAAGTTAAAATGTTAAAAAGTAATCACATACATGTATATATTTGCATTATTCCTCACCAATACAAGTTTTAAATTACCCTTGCCTACCTTACAATTATGAATTACTGAAGTCAAGGCATTTCCTTTTTTGCCTTGAAACTTCAGACTACCTTAAAAAAGTCACAGATTACATTTTTTTCCCAAAATTGAGTTAGAAAAGTCTGAAGGGTTTTGATAACTTAGATGGTTCAAGGATGCTCCAGTAAATCAAAGGTGAAATAGTATCTTATTTGAGGCTAAGCAGCCAGCTTCTGAGAAGTTGGGTTTTCTTCCTAACAGTCCATCATTGAAAAGGGAAGCAATTACAATAAGAGCCATGTGAGCACAGAGTCTTTGCCACTGGGCCCTCATAAATCTTGCCAGTTCCCAGTGAACAACACCAAATATTTGCAGCTGAGGAACATTTGGTCCGGCTTAAATTAACATATCTCAGCAGTCAGAAATCATTAAGCTTTGCCAATGAGTTGAAACAATTTTGCCATTTCAAAAGCAACACTGGCTTTTACTTATTTTTCTAGATGAAAAAGTTGGTAGAAACTGAAACAAATGATATGAAACTGGAAGTTGTTAATGGATAAAAAATAAAGGTTTTGGAACTGTCCTTGGTAAATTTGCTAATGCTGTTTATAAAAATCCTTTAGCTCTTATGCATATAATCAAATAATAATTCAAGATATCAATTTTATGGTAAACAGTAGTTAAAATACATGAATGCAATTCATTTTAACATTCTTTATGCATTCCAATATTACAGACTGTAAAGCTGATAAAAAATATTGCATGTGAAAGAGTAACCCAACATTTCAATTACAGCTTTTAAGGAGATTTAGCACAAAAGAAATAAATGCGTTGGTGTGTTTCTCAAAGATCAGTGCTATTATAGAGTTCATTCAGACATAAGGGCAGGAACAAATTCTTTAGAGCAATCCAATGGTTGCAAGAGGGAACTTTTCAAGTAAGAAAGAAGCAAATGAATAGATCCTATTGATCAAGCAGGGGTTTGGAATTCAAATCAATACTTTCACCAATTTATAAGTTAATTTCACCAACTGTGTGGTATGTCCTTTCTGCACAGAATAAAATTGCTTCAAGAAGAGAACAGGTTTTAGCAATAAGAAAAAAAAAACCTTGATTATGATTCATTTCCCTGCATAATTTTGTCAAGCCAAACCTCCCAAATTCTCATCTGCAGTGACAGTAATAACCTCAATCTTGCAAGTTACAGTGAGAATTAGAGATAACTTGCAAAACATAATTTCTGCCCCATACTAAATGTTATATAATGGTAGTTGTTCATCTTGATACTTTAGAATAGTCAATTTTGTATCATTACTCCCAGCAAATAACACATTCTTATATATTCTCACACTTACGAATTTTATTAATTGGCAACTATACAACTATGAATTCTTTAATAGAAAACTTAGAATAGAAATGTACATTCCATTTTCCTACTGCAAGAAGGTAGGTAAATGAAAATAGAGAGTGAGGAGAAAATGTTCAAAGGCAGTATGTGCCAAAAGTGTGCAACTGAAATTGTGTCATCTTCATTTCATGTAGTACATCAGGCATGATGTTGATTTGGGCATTTGATTAGTCTATACCACTATTAGATGTGGCAACTGGGATTGAGAGGAAGGTTCACCTGCCTTTGGGTTCATGGTCTCCCTCTGAGAGGTGCTGCTAGAAAATGACTTCAGAAAATATTTGCTAAAGACTTCAGATAATTTTATGATGTATAATTTTATAAAAGGGTATAATATGAGCCATGGTGATGCCTATAATCTCAACAGTTGGAGGCTGAGGAAGGAAGATCACATATTCAAGGCAAGCCTGGGCTACATACCAAGACCCTGTCTCAAAAACAGAGGGGGTTGGATATAATTTACCTGCAAATATATATAACCATCTATGTTAAGTGCAATTTCAGCCAATCACCGTTCCTGGAACACATTAATTTGGATTATAAAGTTTCAAAGAGCCTGCATGCTGCTTGCTAATAATTTTTTCCAAAGATAAGATCCAATGTAATTAATACTGCGAAAAACCAAAACTTTTGGGAAGCAGTATTTTAGCAAAATGGCCACTAGGGAGTAAACAATTAGAATCCAATTGATAAGATTCAGTTTATAAATAGTAAAAGAAAAATGCTTCCTAAAGAGATCTTTTCTGTCAAATTAGGTAGTAGTGAGAACAATATCTTCATGCTGAAAGACATTTTAAATGAAATTAAAGTACACTATAGGATAAATACAAAACAATTCCATGTTGCAAGTGGAAAAAATGAAGTAGCAAAAGTCTGAGCCACACAGCCCAATCATTGAAAGCATGTAATGCTTTATGTATCTTTACACCTTGGAGCACCAAGGAAAATGCAAGGTTATTTGTTTTACTACTTAGTGAAAGACATGGAACAACAAATAAAGCTCTCCTAATAGTATACATCAATCCTGAGGCCCTGCTGCATTTGTAGAATGGGAAAAATGTGTTCTATCATTGTTCTCCTAATCTTCTTCCTTCAACCTCCCACCTCCTTCTAGTATCCTCTCCTCACACACTGTACCTGTCTTACAGTCCTGGTTTTTGTTATTAATATTTAAGTTGATGTTTAAAGGGGTATGCCCACTGTGGGTGTACTTTATTTTGGTCCATTCAATCCCTTCCATTACTCTCCCTTACTCCTCTACCTCTCACCCCACCCCCATTTTTCAACAGCTTTCAATACACATCCTTGTATCCTCTACCTTCATATCTTATGTTATGTGCTTCCTTCTTTATTTTATAGTTTACTAAATTATGGTAACAATTGGATTAAAGCTTGTTTTATTCTCTTCTTTGTTAAAGGAAAGTTGTCTTACATTCTGAATCACAGTCAAGTGAATTTAAAAAGCTACTTAAACTTTTAAAATAAGCTTACAATACTGTTCTAAAAAAAAAAAAAGAATAATGCATTGAGTAAGAAATTCTCAGGTGAGCTGAAGCCCTTCCTAAGGTAGTCATTGGTCAGTAGATGGCTGCTTGACCTGCCTGCTGAGTCTCACCTCATCTTATTCTTTCCAATAATTCACAGATCTCTACTCCTTTCATAATTCAAAAAGAAAAGAGAGGGAAAAAAATCATACTTGCTGATCATTCTGTGGTTGAAACAAATCAGGTGCTATATATTAGAAACTTTGACACCATAGTATGTCAAGTAATTGTATCAGATAAATATGTATTCAGCAGGTAAACATTGAAAGTTAAAGATGTAATTCGGATACCTTTCATCTGCAGAATAATTTTATATCTATTTTATTGCCAACTAAAAAAAAGGAAAATAAAGTTTGTTTGTTTTTTTTTTTTTTTAGCATAGTCTCACAGTATACCCCAGGCTACCCTCAAACTATTCTTAATCTTCCTGCCTTAGTCTGCCAAGTACTGGAATTATATGAATTACCACCATTCCTGGAAAAAGAAAAGATTTTTAAGAATATTTTCATCTGGGCACCATTGGATTATACCTATTATCCTAGCCACTCAGGAGGTAAAGATCAGGAAGATCACAGCCTGGGTAAATAGTTCAGGAGACCCTATCTCAAAAATACCTAACACAAAAAAGGGCTGGTAGAGTGGCTCAAATGGTAGACTGTCTGCCTAGCAAGCATGATGCCCTGAGTTAAAACTCCAGTACCGACAAAAAAATTTTAAAAAGAATAATTTCAAGATTAACTTGAGTTTGTTATCAGTAGATTTTTTTTTTACTCTCCCTTCCTTATGATAAGCCATGAGAAAGAACAGATGGAGGTCATATAAAGTGAGTTTGAGAAAAAGAAAAAAAAAGAGAAAGAAACTGAATTAGAAAAATATGTATAATAGCTATAGCAAAAATAAACTTTAGGAAAGTTTTACAAATTAAATAAGTATATACCTTTTGTTAGATATGAGCAAGGGGCATGTCAATATGAATATTCAGAAAGCTTTTTATAAGACGGGAGTGTTTCTGTAGCTTTTTTTATTTACTTAAAAATAGTAAGTTTTATTTGAATTTTGTGTACTAAATACCTTTATTATGGAGATACAAATATAAGTTGTTGAAGTAATTCAACTTATTCCACAACTTAACTGAATTTCAAATGCATTATGTTCACATTCATCTATTGTAAAAAGGTCTAGGACTGGGTTAAAACTTCATAAATAAAGAATAGAGATGTTTCTCCTTGAATAAACATGGGAAGAAAGAAAAATCCAAATGGTAACTCACTAAGAGTTGTAAAACTGTGAAGGAGGCCCTGTAGAATGAATTCTAAAATTCTATAATCTCATGTGTGTTCACAAAGAAAAATGCAGGGTATGCATTAATTTAATTTGTACAATGAGATCATTAATAGTTTTTAAAAAATGAACTCAGAAATAGGTTTAACTGTTCAATGTTGAAATTTTAAGATATATTAGAAAAAAATGAATAAAAAACCAACCCCCAATATATAGGTGCAAAGACAACATTATAAAAAAGTGAGTTAATTTCAAGTACTTCTGAGTAATTGTTTTTACAAATGTTGCCATTTTATGTTTGTTTTTTGAAGTGTTAGACTCAAAACAGGATGGTAAAATAGAAAACACAGGCTCTTGGGTCAAACATCTTTGGAATGACTGCTCCATCACACTGAGATTTTGGGCGTCATTCTCAAACATTTTATTTTCATATAATTATTTTTAGGAAGAATCACAGATAAATGCATGTGTGTGTATAGATATATACCATGCCTGGCATGCAGCAGGCACTCAATAATTTCTAAGTATTATTGTAAAGTTCATTCTCCTCTTTCATTTGGAAAATAGAATATAAGATAATGATATTAGTGAAGTACTTTTAAAAAGACCTATAATAATTAATGATAATGTCCTTGGTTTAGTCACTGACAGTGTTAAATTTTGCCATTTTGAAAGATAATCTTAGCTGGAAACAGTTCTTTGGAGTTTTCAAAGCACTGCATTATTAGCAATAAAATAAAATTCAAATCTACATGAGAATTTTGAAAAATAACATGCTTCCTTTTTAAGAAATAATCTTAATTTTAGAAATACTGGAATGAAGAAAAAAGAGTGAAAGAAAATATGAAATTTGTGAATAAGTTTAGTTTTTCAGTTCTTCCTTTGGTATCTTGTAAAATTCACTGTCCCTTCAACTTAGAAATTTCTACAAAATCAACTCAAAAATAACTAGAAAATCTCTACCAAAATTAAAACTAACAAACCTTTCAGTAGTTTATACTACTGATGAAGGAAGAGATGCTAAAGAGCTGAAGAGAAAGTATCCAGCATCTTCTGAAGCTTGAAGACTCCTGGTACCAAGAGGGTATTATTCAGGAAATACTCTTCAACTTCCTTTCTTTTCCCATTACTGATTGAATCCGTTATTATTAAAACGCAGTAATAACAGTCTTAAGAAAAAATACTCCTGTTTTAAAAAGTCCATATCTACTGCACTAATTACCTCTTCAAGTACATATTCACTTTCATATCTTAAAAAATAATTTTCATGTATATGGCGATAGCAAAACACACATACTATGATTCCCTAATTTTATTTTTATGAAACAAATGGAATTTTCTAGTTAACAAATATACAAGGCTCTGCCTACCTTTAAGTAATGCTAATAATATATTATCCTAATTATAGAATACACTATATTTAGAACAATTAGTGGGAATTAAATTGAAGAAACATGCGAGATATTTTTACCCTATTAAAGGCAACTATTTTATTTACTTCTGCCACTAAACCATTTCATTTTTAGAAAAAACTAGTCAGAAAACCTGTTTGCAAACATTTTTTTTAAATCACAAGATGTGATATAATAACTTGCTTTTTAAAAATTGTTAGAATATAATGGAAACTGAAACAAAATCTCTTCAAAGCAAATTTGTTAGGTTTTTTTTCTGTTATTTTCTAATAATAGCAGTTAGAAAAGTATTTCCTCTATTTCAGTTTATTTGAAGTCAGCTTTCAAGAAGGTAAAAAAAAGAAATGTGCTATTTTATTTGATATGCAAAAATCACCATGAGGAAAAGAAAAGAAATATGACAATGAAAGTTAAATCTGTTAGAAGAAAACTCCAAACTCGACCATTAATCATTAACCTACTTTTCTCAGTGATTTAAGTTAAGCTTAAACACTATGATGCTGATAGCAGTCTAAAAACTTGACTGAGTTTATTTCAAGTCCATATTACCTTCTTATACACCATTCAAAATAATCATCAAAATTATTTCAAAGGTCTTTTTCAACATTTTATACAGAGGAAGTTTGACATTTTTCTCTCTCTTTATACAACGAAATGTTCCATGGATGGTTATTTATTACTACTTTTTCTTCCATTCCCTTCCTTCCCCCACTTTGTTTTAATGTATCTGGCACCCAGGTATCCAGAATAAACAATACTAAAGAAGAGCATATGTGTGTATTTTCAGTTGGTATTTCAACAAGGACTCTTTTCTCTATTTCTCTACCCATCCCCAGCAGCTCAGACAGAAAGAGACTTACATAAACACAGTAGAAACTTGGTCAGGAAATTAGACATCTTATCTTTGGGTTGTCTAAATAAGGACCAATAATCTAGGCTTGCAATACTCTTCGTGATAACTGCCTTTACAAATGAAATTTTGACTTCTTCGCAGCTCAGATACAAACAGACACTATCAGTGGACCTAGATTTCTGTGCAATATGAGGGGCAGCAAAAGATTTCAATGTCTGACAGGGAAAATGAACAACTGATAAAGAATCTTCGAAATGTTCTCTCAATGCAAGGCAAGGCTTTTTATGTTGATTTATATTTTTATTATTGTTTACTCTCTTGGTAGACTGAAGATGTACTAAACATAAAGTACATAAACTGAAGGAAAAAGTCAAATCAACGATGAAAATGTGGGTATCTTCAAGAATGGGTGATTGATATGCTTGCTTATTTGACTACGTGTTTACTTTGTTAATGATTTGGAATCACTGACGAATATTTATTACCCTATAATATCTGCATAAATCATTAAAGAAAGGAAAAAGCCTGATCATATTGAAGTTCTGCTTCTAAAATCAACCAAAATATCAACACCACAGCTTTTAACTTCTCAGACTAAACAGTATTTTAATGGTCCCCAAAGGTTATAATAGCAGCTATGTAGAAAGAAAAGAAATGAAGACTCACCATCTAGATTATAAAATAACATACAAAATGGCAAGCTAAAACTTTAATTTTTCTACAATAAAAAGTAAAACTTGTGAAGGATACAGAGGATATCTGAAGAGCTAAAATGTAAAATGATAAAACTATATGTTGTCATAAAATATCATGAAAACATAAAAGTATAACTCATATTTAATGGTATATTATTGAAACTATAAAAAGTTCAAATTTACCACTAAGTGGACCCATTAAAATCAAACTGTGCCTTTACTTTTGTTCGTATTTATAGTTAAATGAATTTTTGATACAAAAAATGTTTTTGAAATCCCAGATAAGAGTAATTTTCTTTTCATCTAAAAAAGGGAGGAACCACTTGGAAAAAAGATATTGACTATCTGCTTCTTTAATGCTCAGAACAATGATTTAACAAAGCTGCTACTCAAAATTATTTTAGCAAATACCAAATAATTTATAAAATTAAGTTAATTTTATTATACAGAGAAATGATCTTTAGAAAAACAGGCTTAATGTTATCAATATATTAATATTTTATTACAAGATTCCTAATGGATAATGAATAATTGATTAAAATTTTTCATAAGATAAATCTTAAAGGAGTATTTTTATAGACATTGATTATATTTTTAAATCTCATAGACAAGATAGGCACATGCCATGTAAATTTTCTTTATAAATGGTTTGTAGTGAGCTTAAGAATTTCCAAACAATATATTACTTAACCTTGGATTTTCAATTAAAATTTTAGATATTTTTATTAATGAAGTCATCGAAAACAAAATATTGACAAGGATGATATCAAATTTTGATCGTGAAATAATGAAATAGCAATTTTCACAGATGTAACATAGTAACTATGCCTTATTTAGGGAGGTGTTAAACTCCTTCAATCTGTGGGTTGCAAAGTTTGAAATGAAGTCAGGTGAGTTTATTTTCTTCCCCCAAGACAGTGCTTTTATGCTGATTACATTCCTTAAAATCCTCATAATGCACATTTACATTCTTTAGCTTGTTCATTGCTTACCAAGTTGACTTTATATACTCCTGATAATTTCCCCAAATATACAAAAGTTGACATTTTTGGATGGCTGAAGATATTTATATAAGCATTCTAAAGACTCAATAATCTTCCTCAAGATAGTTTTTAAAAATGTTTTAAACAATGTTTAGCATTGTCCACCAAGTTGACTGAACCAAAGGGAAAACAGGCATTTAAGTGCAAATATTTTAGTTTGTTTAAGAGTTTCATAGGTTAATGAATGAAAATTTTGCTTTCAAGTTGTGGTAGAAAGTGGTTAAACAATCATTACAGTACTAAACTATTACTTTCTTTAAATGATTAATGTTCCTATTTGTTTTATTTGATAAACTTATTTACTGTCATTTCATTTGAGAGTAAATGATTAAGAGGAATGTATTGATTTGTTCCTCCTAAACTTTATTGTAGTAAAAATTTAACAAATATGGATCTTGCTAAATTTATTACCACTTGAAAATAAGAAATTAGCACAACTGAGAGCCTAAAAAGTTGTATTTTATTAAATGTATTCAGAAATGCCAAAAATTAAAACATTAAAAGTTTAGATGCCAAATTATATATGTGTATGTATATGTTCATTGATATATAACTTTTTATTGCTTTTCAAATAGCTTTATCAGGAGAATTCACTCTCCAGTGTCATTTTATCACTGAAGATCTAGGTAGAGCTCCTTTGGTTAAAGATTTAGTGCTGCAGTCTTGATGCTAAAGTTTTTGATATGTTCCCGCTACTCAAAACCAATGAAAGTAGTCAGAAGAATACTGACCTAGGGGCAGTGTGCTCTGGGCAACAGAGCATAAGAATGAATAGAACCTAGATTGATAACTAATTATATTTTTCTGTGCCTTGATTATAAGTTCTACCCATTAGCTATGAATCTAAGTATTCTGTATGGTAACAATGAGCTTAAATCTATACTATGATATGACAGTCTATGCCATTTTATAACTTGCATTCATTGAATATACACTTGGAGTGTTAATAACCTGTGTGGGGCACTAAGTTGAATAATTGACTAGCAATGCTAACAAATGAATCACACTTCTGTATAGGAAATACCATGATTTCTTTTTTCCTATCACCCTTTCCCCCATTATCAAACCCACTGGCAAATCCAGCCAACACTTCTGCCAAGCAATCTATTTCTTGCCACTTCCATTACCAATATTCTCGTCAAAATCACCATCATTCTTTGCCTAGAGATCTTCAAGAGCCTTTATCAAGTTTCTTCTTTAATTCCAGCTCCTCACTCCATTACACATTTACAAAACAAGTCAATTAGAATCATGTCATTCTCCTGGTTAAAATCTTCAACGATATGTGAAGGCCTCCACAATTTGCATACTCCCTACCTAATTTTACTACGTTGTCTGCCATAATCTTTACATTCTAGCCAACAGGTTTCATGTGAGGGTCATCTGGCTTCAGGGCCTTTGACTTGCTGGTCTTTTTGCCTAAAAAGTCTCCCTAACTCCACAACCCAAGGACTTGCCAAGACCGCCTTTATATCAATTGGGCCTCATTTCAAATGGTACCACAGAGAAGACTCTAGATGTGACAGATGCCCTACCCTAGTTCTTATCACATTTCTCAGTCTTGCATCAGTCATACACAAAAGATCATCTAATATCACTTCATTATTGGATTTACTATTGATTATTTACTTTGGTATCTTTTATAATATAAAATCCACAAAAGCAAGGGATTTTTCATACTTAATTTTGCATCTTCAAGTTTGTTTTCCATATTAGAAACTGTCCTCTCGGACAGGCCTTGTTCTTCTTTGTATATTCAATTACTTAGAATGATTTCTGATCAAGAATAGTTGTTCAGAACAATGGGATTGGACTTTGAGCACATGATAAAAGCGAGAGCACACAAGGGAGGGGTGAGGATAGGTAAGACACCTAAAAATTTAGCTAGCATTTGTTGCCCTTAACGCAGAGAAACTAAAGCAGATACCTTAAAAGCAACTGAGGCCAATAGGAAAAGGGGACCAGGAACTAGAGAAAAGGTTAGATCAAAAAGAATTAACCTAGAAGGTAACACACACACACAGGAAATTAATGTGAGTCAACTCCCTGTATAGCTATCCTTATCTCAACCAGCAAAAACCCTTGTTCCTTCCTATTATTGCTTCTACTCTCTCTTCAACAAAATTAGAGATAAGGGCAAAATAGTTTCTGCTGGGTATTGAGTGGGAGGGGGGAGAGGGAGGGGGCGGAGTGGGTGGTAAGGGAGGAGGTGTGGGCAGGGGGGAGAAATGACCCAAGCCTTGTATGCACATATGAATAATAAAAAAAAATTATCAAAAAGAAAAAAGAATAGTTGTTCAGTAAATAAGTAAATATTTACTGCTTACTAGAGATGCATAAAAAAACAAAGTAAAAGTAAAAAAATAAGTTGATATTAGGATACTCTTTTTTTTCCATGAAGTTCTTTTTACTCTTCTTTTGTGTTGGTACTGAGGTTTGAACTCAGGGACTTGTGCTTGTTAGGTAGGTGCTCTATCACCTGAGCATACTCCACCAGCCCAAGTTCTTTCTAATGATATATCATAGGTACATAAACTATATTGATGCTTTCCCCATGAGATTAAATATAACCCACAGAACCCAAAAACTCATTTTATGCATAAGATATGTCAATTTCTGAATGTTTGATGAACTCTCCCTTTCTTCTTTACATCTACAAGCAACATCACCCATAAAATGCATCTAACATTACACATTTCCTGACCTTTGGAAGCAAGACAGCCACCTTAGGCCACTGCTCTTTTAAAATTCCACATTGATTATTTCTCAGGGGTACAGAATGGAATGAACTGAAATGATACTAAGGTTAAAAATCTAATTACTTGGACTAGCGGAGTGGCTAGCTAGCAAGTGGTAAAGCACCTGCCTAGCAAACATGAGGCCCTGAGTTCAAATCCCAGTACCACTAAAAACACCAGTAAACACAAAAATCTAATTACTTGAATTATAAGATAAAATGCTTTATACCACCTTCAATTTCATCATTTCATTACAAAGGTGATACATGAATGTAGTTCTATAAGGTGAGTTTTTGTTTGTTGGTCATGTTTTGTTTTCTTCCAAGGAAAAGCAATTATTTCATACATAAGTGATTCTGTTGTAGTATTTAAAGACACAAGAGAGACAAAGGAAACTTTTTGACTCTCTTTCCTACTGATAGAAGAATTCTGAGCAAGAAAAAGGACTACAGAAACCACTGTTAGGAGAACATGAACTTGAAGGGAAACACCAACACTCCATTTCCACAGAGACACATAATTTCTCTAGTAACTTACGCTTCTCAACTATATCTACCATTTGAAGTTACCAAAGAATACTGTGGTTTAATTTGAAAGTTAATGGAATTCCCACTCTTGTAACCTTTAGTTCTATGATATTAAGTAAGAACAATGCAATAAGAACAAGGCCAGAAGACGAGACTAAACCTTACAGTGGCTAAAGAGGACCTTTTAGGATAAATATGGCTCCTGTTGCCCTTGAAGGTAAGTTCTGAAGAAATGGGATCCTGTGGTTTCTTTTGATACTAAGTCTATGGAAGAAAATAGATCCTCAAATTTTAAAACAATGAGGAGCATAAAATAGTTACATACCTTCATATGAATTCTCTAGGACTGCAATGAACAACAACAACCTCTGAAAGTTTCTGGAGATTTTTAGAAAGTATACAAAATACTGTACATTTAGCAACAAAACAAAAAATGTACGAGTGGCAGAAGTTTCCAATGTTTGGTGTGTATCTTACCTATAGAGCTATAGTTTTTATTTTTTTTTTAAGAAATGCTATTTCAATATGAGGTTAAACTATGTTTTTCTTGTATTTCAATATTGATTCATCTTTCCTATCCTTTCAGAAGGAGGGTCTAACACTGTCACTTCAACAGGGTAACTGAAGAATTTAAATTATTTCAGGTAGTTATTGGATATTTATGTTTAATCATCATACTATAACTCATTTTTATCCCTGAATGTTGCACAGTTGCCTATATTTTTAATCTTTTGAATTAGAATTTAAATGTTTAATATGTACCCAAAGTGTAGATGTAGTTGAAACTGTTATGGTTCTGCCATGTACATAGCTATATTTGCTAAGAGGAAACAAGTGATGAAAGCCATTTTCTCATTTACCATTCTATAAAAACGTTCTCACACTAGATCTAGCTATTATTATTTTTTGTCAATTCCTGGTTTAATTGTCTTTTGAATTGGTGTGCTTTGTGGTCCATAGTGATATTTATTGATGGGTGGTCTCAAGATTAAAGAAAAAATGCTTTTCTTTGCCTCTTTACTATAAAGTTCAGCAATGACAACCACAGATTAGGTTGTGTTCACCCTTCCAGTTGTGGATTACAAGAAATATTTCCTTCAAAAGGCTTACTAGAACAAACCAAAATTTCAGAAATACTTTTAAGATAAACCGTTTGATTCTCACACACATAAGCGTGTATGTTTGGCTAACAGAAGACTACAACCTGAACTCCATTCATAAACTCCTTGCAAATCTTAAGAGTAAGGATGGAGGTCAATATAAGAACTTACACAAAGCAGTCTATGTGCATAAATTCCCTAATTATATCTGCTTTCCTAAATAAAGGTCATATTCCTACCTAAATTTTTTAAAGATAGTATTATGTGCATATTTTAATTTTTAGTGAACATATGTGCACGAAAAATAAAGTAAAACTATAGCAGGCTTTAAGTTATATTGTCACTTTTTCAACTCAATGAGAGCCAAAGCTTGTACAGTTAACATATATAGAAGAGAAAGTTTCATCTTCTCTAAAAGAAGATGGAACTGGACAAGGAAGGACTATGAAAGGAATGTAGTCATAAAAGAACTGCTTCTACTTTAAATGTATCTTCTGTATTTTAGTTTGTAACATATATAAAATAAAGACTTAAAAGAGCATATTCTTACACGCATTATGACATTAGAAATTTATGTTCAGTGTCAACAGCATAATTTTTACCACTGATTTAAAATAAGATTTATGAATTTAGTCTTCTGTCATTTATTCTATCTTATTTTTGCTTATTTATAATATGAATTCACAGGGTAATATAATTGAGAAGTATTTCCAATTAGGTACAATATTATAACCCTAAAAAGGATGCATTTTCACTAATATAAAAGTATACCTGGTAAATTTTATCATGCATTAGAGATTTTAATCAGGTAATCTACACAGCATCTGGAAACCTAAGCAGAGGCAAAATCTGCTATAACAAAGGCACTGTAAGAGTTCACCTTCAGTGAAGAACAATAATGCATTATTAAATTCACTTTCCTGCTCAGTGGTTACACTTAGCTGACCACAGCAAATTTGCTCTCTGCCTGGTCCTCACAAGTTGGCAGAAAAATAGATTCTGTCACATTTAACGGGTTTAGAAAATGACAGGATGCCTCTTTTGTTTTAACTATAAACCATAATCTTTCAGAAGTAAATATAATTACAAATGCCTTTGGTCATGTCATTCTTAGGACAGATATTAGATGTGGGTTATCACAGAAGCGTATATCACCATAACTACCATTAATAAATGGAACTGATACCACATATCAAAAATCCAGATTTCTTATGGAACTTTCATTCTATATAACATCATAATTCACATAATATGGTAAAAATCATTGTGAAATCTTATAGAACTATGAATTATTATTAGGTTTTGTTTCATATTAATTTATGTTACTCACAGAAATTAGTATATTTGGTCTTCCATATTATCATATTTAGCAAGTACATCTTCAACTTCTAGAATACTGCTTAAGCTAAAATTGTAAGAAATTTTTACATTATTGACTAATATTTACCAAAATGAAAATATTGTTGGTTATTTATTATCCTACAAACCCTCCTTCACCTGCACACATACATGTCTTATTAATGCATCTATTTTGAAGACTATACCATGTGCCTTGTACTGCTAAACAGATTATTACATTATAGAGCATTTTATAAAGTAGGAAAGAATAATCTGTAATGGTGAGCTCCTTTACTTTCCTAGCAAAAGTTTGATAAGAACAAGTGCAAGTTACAATTAGAATAATTATGGATAATGAAATTCATTGCTAATTTTGTTTTAAGAAACAACAGTGTCTCATGGTTCCATCAAAATTTTACATTAGAATCCTTTGCAGCTAAGTGCAAGGAATTTACTAACCAACACCAAACAAAGATTGTTTCTTGACAAAGAGTATAGGTTGATCAAGGAAGCATTTTTATGGTTTCCTGGAACATCTTTCTACTACTGGCCCTTAAGCTTTATTCTGTGCCTCAGTAATTTCTCTTAATGATCATGACAGAAAAAAAAAGTGTATGGCTTTCCTTAATACTAAATTATTTAAATAAACTGCAGTATCTTCAATAAAAAGGTAAATGCTGGAAAATGTCAAGTAGGAAAACAAATTCATTGTTGACTATTTAAGATTTGAATAAATCTTTTTCTTTACTAGAAGCATACATTTGTAATTTGTATATATATTTTATTCTATAGGTCATATCTTCAATATATAACTTTATAGCATTTTATATTTTATTATTGATATGTGAATCATTAGGTATTATAAAACAGAAGTTTGGTACCATAATTAAATGAAAACAAGCTGGGCACTGGTGGCTCACACTAGCAATCCTAGCTCCTCAGGAGGCAGAGATCAGGAGGATTGCAGTTCAAAGTCAGCCCAGACAAATACTTCAAAAAAAAAAAAAAAAAACACCACACACAAAAAGGGCTGATTGGAGTGGCTCAAGGCATAGGCCCTGAGTTCAAACCCCAGTACTGCAAAAAAAATAGAAAACATGACATTTTTCATAACATTTCATTGACATTTTTGCAAGGTGAGGGTTAAATTTTTATCTAAAAAGAAATATCCTATGATATTTGCTTTGCAACTGATTTCAGTTATGCTGATTCTATGAGTTCTAAAAATAATTACTACAGAATTCCACAGCTTTTTAGACATTTAATATCCTTTAGTTTGCTATCCTTTTGAAGACCTTGACATTTATGGCAAAACCACTCATCTTTACCCATTTTTTTTCAATATTACAAATTTCTAAATTTATAAATCAAGTTTAAAATATACATTATGGCACAGAGAAGAACCTGTTACATGATGATTAGAAAATCTAGCTTATTCTTTATCATTTGAGATAATTTCACACCTGCTGTAAGTTTCATTTGGTGGTGGAAATCTTAAATTTTTAGCAATAAACAAGTGGTAGAAAAAAAATACATGCTTTTTTTTTACAGTATGAAACAATTTATGTAAATTATAAAAACAAAACAGGAATATAGTGTTCTTCATTTTTTTTTTGAAAGATACATGTTTTGATAGATGGTTCTTTGCAATTGATGTCATCATCATGAGTCCTAACTTCACTCCTAAAATTATTTTATAACACATACATAACTTTCCTCTGAGATTAGGTAGACTTAATCTCCAAATACTGCCGTGATTGCCAGAACACTGGAATCCATGAGCATTTCGTGTTTCAATTTTGAAATGACAAACATTTCTCCAAAGAGAAGATACAAACCCTAATCTAAAGTCTAATGTTAAACCTCTCACTGTTCCATCTACACAACATAAATGAAAGAATTTCTTAGGGTGGCCTAGGTTTCTGGCTATTTAAAGGCAAAAGTAGTATTCAATTTGAACAACAAAGGGGCATTATGAATAGATTGAAAGCTCAGCTCTTTGTATCATCAGCAATTATTCAGTCTTATGAAGACTCTTAGGATAACAGGGATTAAACCAGAATGAAATACATATATGGAAGAAAATATTGTAAAGTCTTTAGGAACTGGAACTAATGGCAAAAGACTGTCTCCAATAATATAGGCATAGACTTCTCTCTCCTTTTGCCTAGACTTGAAAAATGTATTTAAGTTGGTATATAACATGGACTGTGTTTAATTATATTCACTATAAGAAACTCAAAAGCAACAAAATTAAATTTAATTATATTAATTTTTACTGAGTAATGTCCAGATGAACCACTGGAATCAGTATATATTTCTCATTGAATTCTTTTAGAGTTATAACTCAATTTTTTTGCTTCAAATTGAATACTACTATAGATAATATAAAATGAAAAACTAAAATCTGGATTATATTACAAAACAGACAAAGAATCTCAAGGACAAATGAATAAATTTCAATTCAGAGGAAAAATTACTCCCTCTCCTCAACCTTCAATTTGCATAATGCTTCTATTTCCATGAATACATAGATACATAGTTCATTTTCTGATTTATTTCTGAATAGACAAATGATACTTAGAAATACTGATCAAATACTCTGGTCCAAGTACTTTTCTAAATTACCTATCAGGTGTCTAATTTAAATCTTGAGAAATAAGTAGACATATTACTCTTATGCTGTCTGCCTGCCTTGATTCAGATTTTCTGTTAGATAAAATGAGGAGGACAATACTGAATTGGAGAACACAGTGCTATGCCTATTCAGAAATAATCAGAAAATGAACTATGTACTTATTCATGGTGCTATGCATCTCCACAAAAGTTCTCCTTGACTACAGCACTTAGGTTGAAGTCACGTCCAGTAACTGTCCCATCTGCAAATGACAGCAAAACTCAAGACAGCTTGCCATTCTCAGGGGTAGGTTTGAGCACACTATTTCTGCAGTCGTTCCCTAAGGGGGAAAATCTTCCCTTTGACTGAACATGATAGCAATTTTCTGCATATCTTTTCCCAAGAACTGTCCCACTGTTACCACTAAAGCACATCCTGCCTATGACAATTCTCGAGCAAGCCATAGGTGGACATTGTAGGTGTCCCATTGAGTGGACATAGTAGAGAGGGAATAGAAATCTTCCTGTGTATTTGTCATCCCCAATTAACCTAAGAGAAAAATAAAGTAATGAGACACATGACAAATTCCCATTTCAGGCCAAGAAAAAGTGCGACTTTTAAAATAATACCTGTATATGGTTTAATCCCTTAGTATCATCAATTTTATTCCAAAGTTCACCATTAGTGTGTTTTGAAAATACGACATTTCGGTCTTTCATTTAAAATTCATCAATGTATCCTTACAAAGAAGCTTACCTCAAGGCTAATCACAAATTGTGGAAAAAATGAGCAAGTGAATAAATACAGAGAAAAATCCTTTTTTTTTTTTTTAAGAAATGGTAGCTTCATTAGAATACTGTTAAGAAACCACTTATACCGACTTATTTAAGTATATACCATTAGGTCTGTAAAACTATCCCATATCCTTCCACAAACGTTTACTGGAATTGTGTTCTTCTAGGTGCTATCACTTACATCAAATGACAATGGATCAGATACACTCCACAGTGCATGAGTCTGTGTCAGGCACTGAAGATCCAGCTGTAGATATATTGGCTCAAGCATATGTTCACCAAATTGTGATCTAGTGAATTATGATTCCTATCAGTCCCTTTCAGATTCACCATCCACCTTCTCTACCTCCCACTACTACTACTGTGGGTTCTGGATGGATCAGTTAATTGTACACCCTAAAAAACTATTTAGACAGAGGGCCAAGATATGGCAGTCTGGTTACTAATAAGCCCCAGATCACTGCATTATCTTCCGATACCTTTGATTATCTTATTCCTATGTGCTGTCTGACTCTTGATGAAACCCTCTTGATATGGCAAACTTGTATACAGTATCTCTATAATGATGGAAAATTTAGTTGATTCTTATGGCATAACTTTGGTATTTTTCACATATAACTAGCCAAATTTTTAAAAATGAAGAGACTAAAGATGTTATATCATTTAAAGTTTACAACTTCAACCAGGGCTTTAATATAGAGGTCTAATTTCAAGGCTTTGATCTTTATGCCTGTGGTAGAGTTCTTCCATTGGTAATCATTCTTTAGATG